>NW_028301686.1:0-300000 GCF_051225735.1 Oryctolagus cuniculus
TAGACAGTGAGAGACAGAAAGATCTTCCTTCCATTGGTTCACCCCCCAAATGGCTGCTACGGCCAGTGTGCAGCACTGATCCAAATCCAGCTGCCAGATACCTCCTCATGGTCTCTCATATGGGTGCAGGGCCCAGGCAGTTCGGCCATCTTCCACTGCCTTCCCAGGCCACAGCAGAGAGCTGGACTGCAAGAGGAGCAGCCAGGACTAGAACCCGGTGCCCATATAAGATGCTGGCACTACATGTGGAGGATTAACCAAGTGAGCCACGGCACTGGCCCCAATTTTGTGTTTTTCCACACCCCCTGGTCCCTCAGTCTTCCAGAGGCAGTCACAGATTTTGTTATGATTATCTGTACTTCTTACTTCTAAAGTAGGCTTTACGGACACATATTAGCCTCAGAGACAAGGAGTCTGTCACGTGGCATCTTTAAATGGTGGTTGCTCAAAGGGAGGCTTTATCATGACAAACAGACAGTGGAGAAGTAGAATTCTGATGCATGAATGGCCTCCCTAGACACAGTCTTATTCCATGTGCCTTCATAAGTCTCCATCCCCTGTGTCTCCAGCACCTCTTTTTAAAAAAGATTTATTTGAAAATTACATAGAGGGCCAGTGCCATGGCTCACTAGGCTAATCCTCTGGCTGTGGCACTGGCACTCTAGGTTCTAGTCTTGGTTGCTCCACTTCCAGTCCAGTTCTCTGCTGTGGCCCGGGAAGGCAGTGGAGGATGGCTCAACTTACTTGGACCCTGCACCCGCATGGAGACCAGGAGGGAACACCTGGCTCCTGGCTTTGGATTGCCACTATGCACTGGCTGTGGCAACCATTTGGGGTGTGAATCAATGGAAGGAAGATCTTTATCTCTCTCTCGCTGCCTAACTCTGTCCAAAAAAACCCCATGAAATTTAATATCTCAAGTTATTTCCTTATCACATAGAGGGAGAGACAGAGGCATAGAGAGACAGAAAGAGCTTCCATCCTCTGGCTCACTCCCCAATTGGTTGCAATGGCCAGGGTTGGGCCCATCTGAAGCCAGGAGTCAGGCCTTTGGAGCTTCTTCTGGGTCTCCTACGTGGGTGGCAGAGGACAAAACAGTAAGGCCATCTTCCACTGCTTTCCCAGGTCTTTGGCAGGGAGCTGGATCTGAACGGGAACAGCCAGCATACAAACCAGCACCCATATGGAATGCCAACATTATAGGTAGTGGTGTAACCCACTGCACCACAATGCCAGACCCTCCATCACATCTTTCCTTGAGTGTCCATCTGTGCCTGCATCCCAAGCCAGCTGTCAGGTCCTCCAGCCCCTCTGCATGAAGCTGTGATCTCCCATCAGTTATCTGCATCTCTACTCCAGAGTATTATCCTGCTACCCTGGAGTGACTTCATAGCCTGAGCCTTCAGCTCATGGCAGCCTTCAGATACCTCTCTGCCCTTTGCTTGAAGTCATTGTCTTCCTTGGGCTTCTAGATCCCCTATGACTTCAGCCTCGGCTTTTTTCTTGTGTCCCCATGCTAAATGCCTGCACCCTAAACATCTCATGTGTCTTCATCTCCTGTTCTCTTCCCAGGGTCTCCACGCACTTTGAAGGTTTGGTTATGTGGTTAACTGTTGAGGAACAATGTGGTTTTCTATGAGCTTTAGCCATTGTGAATAAAGCTGCTATATATATTTTCATGTCAGCTTTTATCAAGGCATACGTTTTCACACCAGCTCTGTAAATATATTAGAACATGTATGGTGTATGACACGGTATTGGATTCCTAATAACATGCCAAGATGTCTGATAAAGCATCTACCCCATGATGCATTCTCACCAGGAATGAATGAGATGTCATGCTACTCTATCCTTGAAAGCATTTGTAATGTGTGTTTTTAAGTGTAACCATCCTGATACACAGTGTATCCATCTTGTTGCTGTCTAAATGTGCTCTTCCTTTATGTACAGTACATTTCTTTTTCTCAGAATTCTCTAATATTCAGATTGGTTTATATGCTTTTTTATTTATTTGACAGATAGAGTTAGACAGTGAGAAAGAAAGAGACAGAGAGAAAGGTCTTCCTTCCATTGGTGCATCCCCCAATGGCCACTATGGCTGGAACTATGCTGATCCGAAGCCAGGAGCCAGGTGCTTCCTCCTGGTCTCTGATGTGGGTGCAGAGCCCAAGCACTTGGGCCATCCTCCACTGCACTCCCAGGCCACAACAGAGAGCTGGACTGGAAGAGGAGCAACTGGGACTAGAACCCTGTGCCCATATGGGATGCCAGCACTACAAGTGGAGGATTAACCAAGTGAGCCATGGTGCCAGCCCCATATATGTTTATTTTATTATGCATTTTACGTGTGTCTCTATGTATTCTGGCAGTATTTAAATTTGAAGGCATTTATTTTCCTGTTACTGAGTTCTCCAAGTTTTTGTTAAATTTGCATACAATTCCTTCAAGTGTGTATTTTTCTTTTTTATACGATTAATTTATTTATTTGAAAGGAACAGTTACAAAGAGGGAGACACATAGTGAGACAGAGAGACAGATCTTTCATCACTGGTTCACTCTAAAAATGACCACAATGGCTAGTTCTGTGCCAGACTGAAGCCAGAAGCCTGGAACTCCATCTGGGTCTCCCATGTGGATGACAGGGGCCCAAGCACTTGGGTCACCTTCTGCTGCTTCCCCAGACACATTAGCAGGGAGCTGGATGGGATGTGGAGTTGAACTAGTGCTCATATGGGATGCCAGTGTCACAGAGCATGGCTTAACCTGCTGTGTGACAATACCAGCCACTGTTTTGCCTTTGATAATAGGCATTCTAACTGGAGTAACTTGGTGTCTAATTGTGGTTTTGATTTGTATTTGTATTTCCCTGTTAATTAGTGATGCTGAACATTTTTCATGTACTTCTTGGCCATTTGTATGCCTTTCTTTGACAAATGAGCATTTAGATCTAATGCCAATTTTAAAATCTGTTCATTTTTTCATTGAGTTTTTAAAATGTCTTAAAGGGTGTATACACCTTAATAGGTGTATATTTTCTAAATATTTTCTCCAATTTCATATTGTCTCTTTGTTATGTTGATTATTTTGTTTGCTTTGCAGAAGTTTTTTAATTTGGTAAAATTCCAGGGCCAGTGCCGTGGCTCACTTGCTGCAGTGCCGGCATTCCATATGGGCACTGGGTTCTAGTCCCAGTTGCTCCTCTTCCAGTCCAGCTCTCTGCTGCATCCCAGAATGGCAGTGGAGGATGGCCCAAGTGCTTGGGCCCTGCACCCATATGGGAGACCACAAGGAAGCACCTTGCTCCTGGCTTTGCTCCTGGCACAGCGCCAGCCATAGTGGCCATTTGGGGAGTGAACCAATGGAAGGAAGATCTTTCTCTTTGTCTCTGTCTCTCACTGTCTATAACTCTACCTGTTAAATAAATAAAAAAGTGCATTTGACTATTTTTGCTTTTTTCTTCTAGTGCTTTGTTGTCGTATCCTTCAAATACTTACTCAATCCAATGTCCTGAAGCATTTTTTTCCTAGTACTTTCAGATCTTACATTTAAGTCTTTAAATAATTTTGAATTGAGTGTAAAATTATTTATTTGAGAGCAGATAAACAAAAAGAGAGAGCTCTCATGTTGATTGACTCCACAAATGCCCACAAAGGACAGGACTGGGCCAAACAGAAGCCAATAGTGTGGAATTCAACCCAGCTTTCCTGCATGGTGGAAGGAACCCAGTACTTGAGTTATCCCTACTCCCTCCCAGTATCTGCATTAGCAGGAAACTAGAGTCAGGAGTCAGAGCTGGGTATCTACTAGGTACTTTGATATGAGACACTAGCATCTTAACTGACATCTTAATGCCTAGGGTAAATGAACACCTTTGAGTTCAGTTTTGTATATGATGAGAGATAAAGTTTAAATCTTCTATGTGTGAATATTCAATATTCAAAGCACCATTCATTGAAAAGACTGTCCTTTCTGCAGTGAATATTCTTAGCATTTCTGCTGAAGATCAGCTCGTAGGAGATGTTTACCTTTAGGCTCTCCAAAATTTTTTATTAATATAAAGAGAACAGATATCATGTATTTTATAAATACAATGCTAAGAAGATATCCATAGTCCCCTCACTCCCTCCATCAATCCCCACTCACCTTTCCTTTTTCTCTATAAGTTTTGCAAAAATATAAATTCAAAAAAACATGATTTCACAATTTTCTTTTGAACCTTGGGTTTAGTGCACCACTAACCATACTATTCAACAAATAAAAAAAAATCCAAAACCACAGTTTGACTAGAGTATTCACAAGGGCTAAAAACAATAATCAAATCATAAATCTATTTCATTCTTATTTATTCTTGTATCCTATATTAATCAGAACTTATCAGGGAAGAAATGACATTCATCTTTCTTGAATTGCTCATTTCAATAAGCATAATGGTTTGCAGTTGCATTCATGTATTGCAAAGACAGGGTTTCATTCTTTTTTATGACTGAGCAGTATTCCATACTACTCATTTTCTTTTTCCAGACATCAGTTAATGGGAATCTGATTTGATTGCTTATCTTAATTATTGCCAATTGAGGTGCAGTAAACATGGGGGTTATAAATAACTCTTCCAAAGCCTGATTTCATCTAGTTTGGGTAAATTCCCATGGGTGGGATTGCTGGGTCATATAGTAGATCTATTTTCAGATTTCTGAGGAATATCCTTACTGTCTTCCATAATGGTTGTACTACTTTACATTCCTATGAACAGCGTATAAGTGTGCCTTTTCTCCAACATCCTTACCAGCATTTATTATTTTTTTTCATTTTTGGATGATAGACATTCTAACTGGGATGAGATGAAACTTTATGGTGTTTTTGCATTTCCCTGATGGTTAGTGATGCTGAGTATCTTTTCATGTGTCTGTAGGCCATTTGTATTGATTGCATCCTTTGAAAATTTTCTGTGCATGTCCTTTGCCCATTTCTTAACTGCATTATTTTATTGAAGTTGAGTCTCTTAAGATCTTTATGAACATCAGATTGTTGTACCTGAGTGAGTGCAAACAAAAGAGCTCCACAGATTGATAAAATTTGGTGGTCCTTTATTGCGGGTGGTGGAGAGTGGGCTCATGCCCTAAAGAACTCTCGACCCTGAAGCCCAAAGCAACAGGGTTTACAAAGGCAAAAACCACAAAATCGGGAGGGGAATTCATGCTTGCTAGGAATAGGGGGGAATACATGGTTACTGGTTACTGGTTACTGACCTAAAACCTATGTGAAACTAGTATCAATTATAATCTAGTATCAATAAGCTAGTATCAATAAGCTAGTATCAATTATATTGACAACACCAGTTACAATCTTAACAATTCCAATTATAATCTTGACATTAATCCAGGTATTGGTTTTAATCATACGTAGGACTTAGACAAATTACAGTTCTTATCATTAACCCAGGTGTAGTCTATCCACTTCCAAGCTTGAGCGATCATGCTAGGGGGTTTCTGTGCTCTGCCAAGTGAGATGTAGTGGACTGCTATTATTCAACTGTTTTAGATCATAGTCTCAGACCAGAGTCTCATGGTGTGGGGGGGGCACCTTCCCAGAATGGAGTCTCAAGTGCTCCAAAATGGAGTCCCTACTGTCAAGGTGTTACGTCAAGATATTAACCCTTTATCAGTTATATAGTTTGCAAATATTTTCTACCACTCTTCACTTTGCTTAGTGTTTCCTTTGCAGCACAAATCTTCTAAGCTTGATGTAATCCCTTTTGTCTCTTTCTGCTTTCATTGCCTGTGCTTCTGGGGTCTTTACCAAGAAGTCTTTCCTATGCTAATATCTTGCAGTTTTCCCAATATTTTCCTCTAGTAATTTGTTGATATCAGGCCATAGATTTAGAGTCATGATCAGTTGTGAGTTGATTTTTGTATGGGTGTAAGTACAGGTTTTGTTTCATATGTCTGCATGTTGAGATCCAATTTTCCCAACACTATTTGTTGAAGAGACTGTCCTTTCTCCAGGGATTGATTTTAGCTCATTTGTCAAAGACTAGTTGGTTGTAGCTGCATGGATTAATTTTTTTGGTTTATATTTTGTTTCATTGGTATACATGTCTTTTTCTGTTCCAGTCCCAGGCTGTTTTGTTTGTAACTGCCCTGTAGTATGTCTTGAAATCTGGTCTTCTGATACTTCCAACTTTTTCTTGTTTAATGTTGCTTTAGTTATTTGGGGGTCTCTTGTGTTTCTACACAAATTTAAGCATTCTTTTTTTCTAGATCTGAGAAGAATGTTCTTGGAGTTTTGATTGGGGTCTCATTGAATCTATAAATCGCTTTGGGTAGTATGAACATTTTGATGATATTATTTTTTCCAGTGCACAAACATGAAATATTTTTCCATTTTTGTGTGTGTTCTTCTATTTCTTCCTTTAATGTTTTTCAATTTTCATTGTGAAGATCTTTCAAATTCTTAGTTAAATTTGTTCCAAGGTATTTAATTTTTTAGTAGGTATTATGGTTGGTATTGTACTTACAAGTTCTCAGCCTGAATTCATCAAATACAAATATATTTAGCTTATCCAATTCCCAAAGGATTCAAAGTTCACTTTTTTGGTACATTATAAAAATTGTATAAGGAGTTGTTAATTATCCATCCCAGATAATAATTCCTGTCAGATCCTTCATAGAAAGATACAATTATAAATGTGGATGTTAGTTATAAGTGTAGGTGTTGATGAATCTGCCATAGTTTACTGTGGTATTTTTGGTTAAATTTTAAGTCATTCCTGATTACAAACTGATGAGTATCATAACATTTGTGGCAGTGAAGTGTGCTCATAACTTAACATTCCTACTTTCTCTGAATTCTGAATGGTTCAAGCTGGACATGGAAAGAAGTCAAAATGTAAGCTTTCTAGCCCACAGAGTTGTTGGTCTTGGTGCTTAGCAACAAAGATTCCTTTCCATTGCCCTAGTACATTACATTGCATCCTTACCTAGTCACTTACAGAGCACAGGTTTTTTGCTAAATTTACAGTATAAAAAAGGGCAGACAAGAACCCATGTTCTCATAGGCATCCTAGAAAAGTGCTAAATAAAGAAAAAGGGGGGTGGTAGCTCATTGCCTCTTTCATCTCTCCATTCATGCAAGTCATTCATAAATCCCACATAGAGGAACAAGTGAGCAGGGGTCAGGAGCAGTGCTCTAATGTTTAGGCATTTTACTTTGTGGAGGGGGTTGTATCCTTGTCAGCCTACATTCAAAAAAGATACTCTGTCCCAGGAAAACAAGAAGACTAGGAAAGTCAGCATACCCAAATTGTTTCTTTCAATTTTAAAGACTCTCTTGTGTCCAACTGTGGTCACTATGTTAAAAGGAATATTTAGAAGACTGTGAACATTTTGAATGTTGAGCAAGGAGTTGCTCTCCTATGACATGGGTGAATCTATTGTAAGAACAACATGCATGAGTACATTCTTATAGAATATTTCTGCAGTGGTTTTTGAGTTCTTACAGATTTGAGTTTTATAAAATGATGCCAAATCATTATATTTACTTGTTTACTCAAGAGACACAAATATTTTTCTTTAAAGTGAAGAAACAAATTGTAAATGTTGAGAAGCAATTAATTTTGGGATGTGTTAATTTGGAATAACCAGTAAGGATGGCTAATATATATATATACATATATATATATGTACAAATTTAAAATGCAAACCAAGAAGTGAAAAATGTTTTTGTTACTTTAAAAATGAACGTTATAAATTCTCTCCTTAAACTATATTTCACCAGGTACGTGGCTCACAAGGCTAATCCTCCGCCTGCAGTGCTGGCACCCCAGGTTCTAGTCCCGGTTGCTCCTCTTCCAGTCCATCTCTCTGCTGTGGCCCAGGAGAGCAATGGAGGATGGCCCAAGTGCTTGGGCCCTGCACCCACATGGGAGATCAGGAGGCCATAGTGGCCATTTGGTGGGTGAACCAATGGAAGGAAGACCTTTCTCTCTGTCTCTCTCACTGTCTAACTCTGCCTGGCAAATAAATAAATAAATAAATAAATAAATAAATAAATTTTGCCTTGTACACTCTCAGTTCTTATTCTGAAGATGTTAAAGTGTATCACATTTTTATTGAGAAGCAAAGAAAAATGTTCCATTTTAGAATATTAAAAACATACAATTTAAATTTTGCTGAACAGTTTGTAATAGTTGAATTTGTATTTTTAGGCATAAATATGTTTTCTTATTGATGTATTATGACAGATATATTATTTTCATGGTAGTGGAATGTATGAGGTAAATGATCCAACAGATTTGTTTTCATTAGATCAAACTTTCCATGGGGTACCTAAACTTAGAATGAGTTTGATATCACAACACTATTTACATTCTCTGTAAGAAAAATAAAGGACATTTGTCCCTAGATTTCAAATCACAGAATGAGATAGTCCAATTTATTTTTGGTTTTCCGTGATGTATTGCTGTGTTTTATAATACCATACATTCATGAAAAATAGATTTTTATTCAAAAGTTCACATTTGTGCCACTTTTTTTTCTGTAGGTCTAAAATTTTTCTAAAGGTCAATCTTTCTATAAAAAAGTTCATATGTGTTGCCTGATGTAATCAATTTCTTTTTTTCTAGATTTATTTTTATTTATTTGAAAGACAGAGTTATATAGAGAGGTAGAGACAGAGAGAAAAGTCTTCAATCTGCTGGTTCACTTCCCAATTGGCTGCAAAAGCCGGAGCTGAGCTGATCTGAAGCCCGGAGCCAGGAGCTTTTCTCAGGTCTCCCACACAGGTGCAGGGGCCCAAGGACTTGAGCCATCCTCTGATGCTTTCCCAGGTGCATTAGCAAGGAGCCAGATCAGAAGTGGAGCAACTGGAACTCAAACCAGCACCCATATGGGATGCTGGCACCCTAGGTTGGGGTTTTAACATGCTGTGCCCTGTAATCAATTTCTAAAGTGTATACACTGACAAGAAGAATTACACAAAGTACACTCATCTAACAAGGCATATCTTTGCTAAATTTAAAGACAATGGCTTTACCTGCTACACGTAATGCTAGCCTCAAGTATTTGCTTTGGAGCAATACTCATCTGCAGTTTTCATAGGTTTTATCAGAAAGTATCATTTGATAGTAAATCCTTTTAGTGAATATATGAAATAGATCAAACATTGAATTTGTGAAAAAAAATGGCTGCCATTCAGATCATGCCAAGTCTAAGGCTTTGCCACTTCATGATTATATATCCTTGGGCAAACCAGTTACTTACCTCTTCATGCCTCAGTTGCATTTTCTTTAAAGTTAAAATAACAGGAGCTACCTCCATTTTTCTGGAAACATAAAATTCAGGAAACATCACCTGGTATAAAATAAATGTTAGCAATTATTATTATTATCTATTCACATTTTCCTAAATAAAGGTATTTAAATATCTGTGCCTTTATGCTTAATGTTGTAGTGTACACATTTAGATACAACTCAAAATTTATTTGAAATTATATACATTCAAGTTTTGTAAAACTTCATATTTTGCTTGACATGGTAACTCAAACTAGATTCAATTCCTTTTAATTTGATGAGTGAGCCATTTCTTATCTAATTCCCTGGATAATGTAACTTATTCACTCATTTGTGCTTTGTGATGATACCTGCCTCTTTGTCAAAACAGTAACTAAACTGCATCCTTTTTGGTCAAAAATAAATCAATAGAGTAAATTGGTATTTAAAGAAAGGGACTATTCTTTGGCAGTAATCTTAAACTAGCACATTGATGCACTTTGGTAAGTGCATTGGAGACTTGCTGATTGTGTATGTACATTTGTGAATGTATGTATGGTACATGGGTATGTGTGTGTGTGTGTGTGTGTGTGTGCTCAATTTAAAGCTACAA
Source organism: Oryctolagus cuniculus (assembly GCF_051225735.1). Classification (NCBI taxonomy): domain Eukaryota; kingdom Metazoa; phylum Chordata; class Mammalia; order Lagomorpha; family Leporidae; genus Oryctolagus; species Oryctolagus cuniculus. The sequence continues at coordinate 9,879 of NW_028301686.1, forward strand.
TAAAATTGTAGCATTATCCAAAGAAATAATTCTAGAAAATCATAGTTTGCAATGATTTTTGCTCTTTGGAGATTATGATGTTTAGATGATGCCTAAAGTTTCTGTGAATTTTTTTCAGAATTCTAGTAATATACAACACTGAAATTCATAAAGAAGGGGAAAATAGTTGGGTTCAAAGATATCATTAGACTACAGAACCAATCAGCCATAATTCAGGCCTCCAAATTAAACTACTTGTATGAGAAAATTTAAGTAGTTGTACTGATGTCACATATTGTTTGCAAACAAATGTATCTTTTTAAAAATTATTTATCTATTTACTTATTTATTTGAAAGCCAGAGTTACACAGAGAGAGAAGAAGAGGCAGAAAGAAGAGAGATAGGTCTTCCATCTGCTGGTTCACTCCCCAATTGGCTGCAATGACTAGAGCTGCACTGACCCAAAGCCAGGAGCCAGGAGCATCTTCTGGGTCCCCCATGCGAGTTCTGGGGCTCATGGACTTAGACCATCTTGCATTGCTTTCCCAGGCCTTAGCAGAGAGCTGGCTCAGAAATGGAGCAGCCGGGACTCAAACCGGCATCCATTTGGGATGCTAGCACTGCCAGGCTGCAGCTTTACCCGCTATGCCACAGTGCCAACCCCAAATGTATATTAATATTACTGTATTTGGTAAACACATAACATTAGTGTTAAAAGAATAAATAATTATAAACCTCAGTGAAGGCAATTTGTCATTAGGTAACAAAACCATGCAATGCATTCAATTGATTTCTAGTCTAGATATTTTTTCATAAAGAAATTTTAAACAAAATTATATTGATGCCAAAATATTCACAATAGAATGATTCCCTGAAGTGCAAACATATGGTAATCATTTACATTGGATGATTGCTTGATAAAATACATCGATAAATTTCATGTAGTCTATCATTTAATAAATCCTTTAAATTAATTGAATTAGTTTGAGGATATGCTTTGAAGAGCGTCTATAAAATGTGTAGGGCAATAATTTATACTGACAATCATAACTTCCCCCACCCACCCATAACCCTCCTATTTCCTGCTCCCTCTCCCATCCCAGAAGATTACAAAATTGTATGAAGGACATTTGTACAGTAAACAAATATACTGATTTCCAATGCAATATTTGAATACTTGAAGCAGGAAAGCTAAGTACTTCTTTGCCAAAATAACATGTTTTGTCCAGTGTAAAACCCATTTGCCATCCCAATACACAAAGGGATTTGGGGCAAGAAGGAAAAAAGAAGTCCACACATGCGGAAATTTTAAGCAAAACAAAATAGAGAATGTATTTAGTTTCATGAAAATCACACAAGAATTAATAGTATTCCACCCATTTCCAACAAATATTTTTAACTTTAATGAATGAATGAATTTTCAGTTACATAGCAGAAAGCTTCTACCCTCTCCCATAAAACTGAAAGAGAAATTTTTTAAAAGTAAAAACTGATGAAAGAATTCTGCAATACATGTTAATGTTAAGTAGCCCAGCAGAGTTTATTTAGAAATACAAACACACACACAGAAAATAAATACATTAAAATCTTACTGAATAGTCCAGTAATAATTCAGGATCCAATATGTGTGCAAAAGATTCTGGATTTCCCACTCACTTTGTATAGGAAATGATGTGCTTTGCTATGTAGCATGTACCTGTAGATTCCTGAACACCTCCACTTTGCTTCTTACCCTGAGTCCCAGCAAATACAGGAACACAGCTGTTGAGTCATTCATTTTCTGGATTTGAGAATATCAAAGAATTAATGAGTATAGAAAGTTGTACAGCAGAGACCAAGAATGTCCAAGGGAGGTCACGTAAATCAATTGAACAAGTCAAACTACTATGAATGTATACTGAATGCTCTGTTTTTAATATGTCTTACTTACCTAAAAAAGACATGAGGGCTATTGCTCTCTCTCTTAATACAACTAAGGAGAAGATATCACCAATGCTCGAGAAAAATGAATACACAGCAGAGCTAATACAAAATCCCAAAAATCCAAAATAGAAAAACTGGATATGCACTCTTTACACACACCCTGAAGTGACAATGAAGTAGAACAAATCTAAAATTAGAAAAAAATCTTTTTTTAAAGATTTATTTATTTATTTTAAAGTCAGAATTACACAGAGAGAGGCAGAGAAGAGAGAGGGGTCTTCCATCCACTGGTTCACTCCCCAGTTGGCTGCAATGGCCAGAGTTGTGCCAATCCAAAGCCAGGAGCAAGGAGCTTCTTCCAGGTCTCCCACATGGGTGCAGGGGCCAAGGACTTGGGCCATCTTCTACTGCTTTCCCAGGCTATAGCAGAGATCTGGATCCATATGAGCTGCCAGCACTACAAGTGGTGGCTCTACCCACTATGCTACACCACTGGCCCCGAAAATTCTTGTCAAATTAAGAACATTTAACCTTTGTTTTAGAATGAATTATTAAAATATCTAAACTGGGGGAATACATAATTTCTTTCTTTAGAAATCAGAAGAGAAAAAGAACACTTCAAGGCTACTCTGACACCACACAGAAGGAATGGAGAATCATGACCTCAATTAGCCTAGGGACAGAATAAAAGGGAGGGAAATAGGAACAACAGAATTAAGATGAATAAGCTTTGACAGCTGAGAGAATCTGAATGTAAAGAAAAGGCATCCAGTTAACTGAAACAATAGAGATAAGTCTGAGAGGAAAAAACATTGTTAAGGCATATTAATGGGGCCAGAGCTGTGGCTTAGTAAAGTAAAAAAAAAATCTAAAATTTGTTTTTAAATTATATAATTAAAAAAGATAAAAAAAGATATTCAATCTTAAGTCTCTACAGCATAAGATATACATCAATTTTCCCAGGTTCTATTTGCATTAATTAACAAAGTTTCATGGGTATAATCACTAGAGTGGCTCCAATAAGTCTTTTTTATAAAAATTATTTTTTAGTTTGACAGGCAGAGTGGACAGTGAGAGAGAGACAGAGAGAAAGGTCTTCCTTATTCTGTTGGTTTACCCCCCCAGTGGCCACTGCGGCCAGTGTGCTGTGGCTGGCACACTGCGCTGATCCAAAATCAGGAGCCAGGTGCTTCCTCCTGATCTCCCATACAGGTGCAGGGCCCAAGCACTTGTGCATCCTCCACTGCACTCCTGGGCCATAGCAGAGAGCTGGACTGGAAGAGGAGCAACTGGGACAGAATCTGGCTCTCCCAGCAGGACCAGAACTCAGTGTGCCTGCGCTGCAGGTGGAGGATTAGCCTATTGAGCCATGGCACCTGTCTCCAATAAGTCTTAACCTGGGATGCAAGTAAATTTAACAAGGATACTCAATAGGAATTTTAGAAGAATTCCAAAATATGTATCTGAATAAAAATAAGTACTTTATTTGGTACATCTCATATTAACTATACTATTGTCTAAATTTCCAATTGTCAGATGTACTAAAAAAATCCCAGAAGCAGCAGAGTTGGTCCAACATGATGAAGAATAAAATAAAATTTTTCAGTTAAAACTTGCCTAGAGAAAATGAGAATTCACAAATCCCAGATTAAAATAACCAAGAAGGCCCAATAAAAGAAAACTCAATGTCATCATACACTAACATTTATTACCTCAGATTTATTTAGTAAAAAGGTGATTATTCCAGCTATATCCCATTAGGTAGCCCAATTTTACCTGCTAAATCCATTAAAAGAAAAAGCACCTCATGATATATTACTAAAATCATATTGCTATATGCCATCCACCATGTCCCCTGTACCTTATACTTAATGTTAACAGATCTGATGAAATCAATAAATAAATGATGTGTCTTAACCAAGTGTGGGAAATGCATTTTGCTCCAAGTTTTTCCAAAAACCCCTCAGTCTCAGTTTGCCTTCACCTTGAAAAGACACTTCTGAGGTTTACAAATCAGTCCAGCTTCATTGGGCCTCCCTCCAATGAAAGGGGCTAAAATCCATCAAAATAAACTCTAGGCACTGTCCTTGTGCTCCCAGCAGTCATTAGGGGAGTAAATGAGCATATGGAAGACCTTTCTCTGTCTCTTCCTCTCACAGTCTGTAAGTACACCTGTCAAATACATAAATAAATAATTTATATATATACATTTATTTATATATTTATGTATATAAATATATTCAATATAAAATATATTATAGTTTAACATACAATATATTATATAATATATAATAATTATAAACAGATTTTATATAATTTATTATTAATATTATATATAATATACATATATATTATTGAGATGACTTCAAAAACCAGCGTGTGTCCAGTTTGAAACCAGGAGCTTCTCCTCCGCTCTGTGTCGCAGCAACCCAGGCACTTGAACCATCTTTCACGGCTTTTTCAATCCATTGGTAAGGAGCTGGATCAGAAATAATTATATATTTATATATAAATAATAAATTCATATATAATTATATATTTATAATAATTATATGTAATTCTATATTATGTATAGAAATATATAATATAATATATATTATAATATATAAATATATATATGATGGACCAAAATGTAGTATTCTCCATTTGGCAGAAGGGACAGGCTCCAACATCTACTGTCTATGTCAGTATGTCAGCATAATGCAGGAGGTAACCCCTCTACCAAATAAGAAAAGCTATTTCAGTTCAGCTGGACATCATTCTGCTGACTGTTGACCTTATTACTGTTAGTCTGGATGCTTTCATTGGTTGCAATCCAGAGACCCAATTTTCCCATAGATATAAACATCAGCAAACAAGAAAATTGGGTAAGAAAAGCTTAAGCTCAGAGTTATGATTAATAACTATTTTAACAAAATTTCTCAGATCCCATCTAATCCAAACCTTGGACAATTGGAAGCTGTTGTACTTGGCCCACCCATAATTGAAACGGATTCTAAATCCTTCAACTGCAAGGAGAGTATCATAGACATTAATGCTCCAAATGGATCCAGTTCCCTGCTAATGTGTCTGGAAAAGCAGCACAGGGTGACTCAAATATTGGGGCTCCTGCACCCATGTGAGAGACCTGGAAGAAGCCCCCAGCTCCTGATATCAGTCTGGCCTAGCCACAGTCATTGCAGCCATTTGAGGAGTGAACAAACCAGGAGGAAGATCCATCTCTCCCACTCTCTCTTTCCAGTGCTGCCTTTCAAATTCATAAATAGATCTTTAAGAAAATAGATCACTTCAATAAATTTGCCATTGCTCAGTCATGATGACTTTTACTACCTTCAGTTCTTTTTCAAAAGATTTATTTATTGGAAAGACAGAAAGAGGAGCTGGTGGTTGTGGTGCAGTGGACAAAGCTGCTATCTGTTACATTGGCATCCTGTATGTGCACCAGTTCAAGTACCAGCTATTCCATTTCTGATCCAGCTCCTTACCAATGGACTGAAAAAGCAGGGAAAGATGGCCCAAGTGCCTGGGATGCTGCCACACACATCAGAGGAAAAGCTCCTGGCTTCAACCTGGCCACACTCTGGCTATTAAAGTCATCTCAAAAATGAATTAGGTGGTGGAAGATTTCTGTCTCTCCCTCTCTCTGTAACTCTTTCAAATAAGTAATTAAATATTTTAACATGATAAAAAAGGCAGAGAGACACAGAGAAAAAGAGAGAAGGAAAGAGAAGCAGAGAGGTCTCCCACCTGCTGGTTCACTTTCTATATGGCTACAACTGTGCAAGACCAGGTTCTCAAGTCCCCATTGAGGTTACAGTTCTCCAAATTAGATGACAGGAAGGAAAGTATTTGAGCTATTATCCGTTGCTTCCTAGGGGTATTAACATGAAGCTGATTTGGAAGTGTAGTACCCAAAACTCAGATTAGCACTGCAATATAGGATGTGGGCATCTGTTGTGACTGCTAACAAATTGGAAATCCTAGAGGAAAAATCAACAGATTCCTGGACATATACAATATACCAAAATTGAGTCATGAAGACACATAGAAAAGCTAAACAAACCAAAAACCAAGACAGAGATTGGATGAGTAATAAAGACCCTCCCAACAAGGAAAAGTCCAGGATCAGACAGCCTCACTATTGAATTCTACAGGACTTTTAAAGAGCTAATGCTTCTCAAACTATTCAACTCAATTGAAAGAGAGACAATCCTCTCAAACTCCTTCTATTAATCCTGCATCACCTTAATTCTTCAACTAGAAAAAGATACAGTGGAGAGAGAGTACTATAGAAAAATATCCCTGATGGGGGCCAGTGCCATGGCACACTGGGTTGATCCTCCACCCGTGGAGCCAGCATCCCCTATGGGTGCCAGTTCTGGTCCCGGTTGCTCCTCTTCCAGTCCAGCTTTCTGCTCTGGACTGGGAGGGCAGTGGAGGATGGCCCAAGTGCCTGGGTCCCTGCACCCACTTGGGTGACCAGGGAGATGCTCCTAACTCTGGCTTCCGATTGGGCCAGCACCACCTGTTGTGCCATATGGAGAATAAACAAGCAGATAAAATACTTATGTCTCTCTGCCTCTGCCTCTGCCTCTGCCTCTCCCTATAAGTAACTCTACCTTTCAAATAAATAATTCTTTGGAAAAAGTCAACAAACAATAAAGGATGGTGGAGAGGGAGAGAAAAAGGTACCCTAACCCACTGTTGGTGGGAATGAAGCTAGTACAGCCATTATGGAAGGCAGTATCAAAGTTCCTCAGAAATCTGAAAACAAACATACCATATGATCCTGCCATCTGACTCCTAGGAATTTATCCACATGAAATGAAATAGAATATGCATAGGCATGAGTTATCTGTACCTCATGTTTATTACAATTCAATTCACAATAGCTAACATGGAATCAACCCAGAAGTCCATCAACTGGTGACTGGAAAAAGAATATGAGCTATAAATACAGTGTAAAATACTATTCAGCCATAATTGTGAATGAAATCCTATCTTTTGTAACTAAATGGATGAACTGGAAAAAAGTATGCTTCATGAAAGAAGCCAGTCCCCAAAAGACAAATACCATATGTTTTCTCTGACTGGTGGTAATTAATATATAGACAACGAAAAGTAGCATATGAGTTAATATGACATTTTGAGATTTGAGTATTGTCCATAGCACTTTTCTGTACTCTTTCATAGAGTACACAACATATACTCATTGATATTTCTGCTACTACTTGCTGAATTCTTTACTTTGTAGAGGGTTAAAGCTTGTGATTCTAAAATAAAATCAAAGCATGCAGCTGTCAAAATTAAAAGAAAATAAAACGAGAAGGAGGGAGTTGGAAATATGAGACCAAGGGAAGATAGGATAGGATGTTATCAGTTTGCTCTTCAAACTGTATATATAAATTACATGAAATTTGTTCACTTAATATGCATTTAAAAATATAAACTTAACACTGGAAGAAAAGACCTGGGATCTGTGTTTTCTGGATCACCACTAATAAATTTTAGTCTTCATTTATGTCTGACCATATTTAATTTCTTATTTATTTATTTTATAAGAAAATTAACATCACCATTCCTAACAAGTCCATCCTGCTTCATCCATATCTATCAGTTCCCACTATGCTAATAATTTCTCATGAACTTAAATCCATATCATCTTAAAGTGATGTAATGTGGGGCTGGTGCTGTGGCATAGCAGATAAAGTTGCTGCCTGCAGTGCTGGCAAGCCATATGGGTGCCAGTTCAAGTCGTGGCTGCTCCACTTCTGAACCAGCTCTCTGCTATGGCCTGGGAAAGCATTAGAAGGTGGCCCAAGTCCTTGGGGCCTTGCACACATGAGAGATCCGGAAGTAGCTCCTGGCTTCGGATTGACACAGACCAGCCATTGCGGCCAACTGGGAGTAAACCAGCAGATGGAAGACCTCTCTGTCTCTGTCTGTCTGTCTGTCTGTCTCTTTCTCTACCTCTCCTCTATTTGTGCAGCACTTTCAAATAAATAAATAAATCTTTAAGAAAAAAACCTGATTCATGTTATTATTTATGTGTTTTAGAGGCTTTCCAGATGTTGATTACATGTGCCATGGAAACCCATTAAAATGCAAATCCTATAAGAGGCAACCCTTATAGGTAAAATCCAGTGGATGTGTTGAGAAAAACACACTAGCAATACATTTCAAAAAGCTGTAAAATGTTATAAGTTGCTGTCAAAAGCTAAAAATCTGACAATGACTCATTATGTCATTTAGTACATAATGCTGAGAAAATCAGAAGTATTTGTTAAAACTTCTGCTAAAATGCACTAGATTTATAATTTTTAAATGCATCTTTCCTAGATATAATGCAGTCCTGTACTACTTTAGAGTATCAGAAATTTAAAATGTTGGACTGGTGCTGTGGTGGAGCAGGTTAACACCCTGGACTGAAGTGCCAGCATCCCATATGGGGGCCGGTTCAATACTCAGCTGCTCCACTTCTGATCCTGCTCTCTGCTATGGCCTGGCAAAGTAGTAGAAGATGACCCAAGTCCTTGGGCCCCTGTACCCATCTGGGAGACCTGGAACTAGCTCCTGGCTCCTGGCTTCAGATCAGCACAGCTCTGGCAGTTGCAATCAATTAGGGAGTGAACATCAGATGGAAGACCTCTCTCTTTCTCTCTGGCTCTCCTCTCTGTCTGTAACTCAACTTGTAAATAAATAAATAAATGAATCTTTAAAACAATTAAGAAATTTAACATGTGAAAGGTTTTTAAAAAATGTATTTCTTTATTGTGAGGCAGAGTTACAGATATAGAGAGGAAGAGAAAGAGAGGTCTTCTATCGACTGGTTCACCCCTAAATGGCCAGAATGGCTGGAGCTGGGCCGTTTGGAAGCCAGGTGCCAGAAGCCAGGAGCCAGCAGCTTCCTCCAGGTCTCTCACATGGGTGCAGGGGCCCAAGCACTCAGGGCATATTCCAGAGCTTTCCTAGGCCATTAGCAAAGAGCTGGATTGGAAGTGCAGGAGCAGGGACTCAAACTGGTGCCCATGTGGGATGCTGGTGCTGCAGGTGGATGCTTAATCTACTATGCCACAGAGTGGGCCCAGGGAAAGGTTTTAGGAAGACATCTTTCATGTAGACTAGGCTGCAATATTGCAAGGTAAGGTTTAGCTTTTATTTCCACACATCAGTATTCATCTTTTAGCAACTATAAATACTGAATATCATACATATAGCCATAAATATAGGTAATTGCAGATTTTGTTGTCATTCTTTCTAATTCTTTTTTTAATGTCTCCTAATAGGCCATCTTATGGATTATTATATTGATGTTACCTGTACACAACCATCAGGCATTTCCACTGTTGAATGTGTTTATGTGTACAGGTAGTTTTGTTTGTGTGTACATGAATGCACATTTGATGGAGATAGCAGACAGTAATACTGTGAGAATTCCTAACGCTGATTTTAAACTTTCTGTCCTCTGCAGAGATGGCTGTCATTGAAGTAGACCACAGGGCCCCTTTTGCTGTTGTGAACTGAAATGTAGATTAAATGATAGATGTGTCTGTCACATCGGAGAAATACTTCTGAAAAAATCGAGCCTATTTAAGCACCCTGATCTACATTTTCAACCTCCACAACTCTGAGAAGTAAAATTCCATGATTTACATCATATTTTCTGTGGTATTTTCTTAACAAATTTATATATCCTCATTTCTGCCAGCATTTTCTGCTGTCATCTAGAAGGTCCTTGTGAGTAGCAGAGAAATATAGAAACTAAAAACTGTGATTTTAGATTACCAAGTATCTACTAACACAAAAAAGATATCCCAGAAGCAACCTACTACCATCCTCCAGGACCCAGAAAAAAAAAAAAGGAATGAGTCAAGATGCAGGGCAGTAGAAAAAAGTGAATAATGAAAGATCACATCAGAAGTAAATAAGGAAGGGTTTGATGCTGTGGTGTAGTGGGTTAAAGCCTTGACCTGCTGTGCATGCATCCCATATGTTGCTGTTAGGAGACCAGGTGCTCCACTTCCAATCCAGCTCCCTACTAATGCACCTGGGAAATTGGTGGAAGATGGACCGTGTTCTTGGGTGCTGGCACCCACATGAGAGACTTGGAAGAAGCATCTGGCTTTTCCAATAAATAAATAAATCTTAAAAAAATAGAAGCAGTGTTAGCACTGTTGGAAAAACAGACACATAGTTCAATGGAAAAGAATAGGCAGCTGAAATTTACCGACTTTTCTACAGGTAACTCCTATTTAACAAAGGAAAGAAAACAAACAGGAGAAAGAAGAATCCCTTTCGCAAATGGTTTAAAGGAAAGTGATTATCCATATGTAGAAACCTGAAAAGATACCCCAACACCTTATACACTATGTAAAAGCAACTCAAGGTGAATTAAAAGTCTAAATATAAAACCAAAAACTAAGTAAACATATGAGAAGCTGTAAAACATTAGCATAGACAACAGTTTTGGGTCAGATTCCAAAAGCACAAGTAACAAAATAAAATATACAAATTTGAGCATATCAAATTAAGATACATCTTCACAACAAAGTAATCAACAGAGTGAAGATACAATGGACAGAATGGCAGGAAACATTGAAAACTCTGACTATGACAAAAGATTGATAGCCAAAACATACTTATATAGAACTGGAAAAACTCCAAACAAGAAGCAAAATGTACAGTTCAGAAATGGAGAATGATCTGAATAGATGTTTCTCAGAAGAAGAAATCTCAATGGTCAAGACATAGATGAACATGCCCAATATCACTAGCCATTAGGGAAATGTAAATCAAAACCAATAGCAGACTCCATCTGTGGGAGAAGACAATGCTTGGGCTTTCATTTGTGCAACAAGTGGGTTTAGAGGACCCTGTTCACCATTAGAGGGCAGAGTCTACATGGAAGTAAGGAAACCTTAATGTTTTCCTAATGGGCTTGTTAACTTCTTGACCAATGCCTATTACTTTTGCCACAAACTTTCCAGTCTCACTACTTTCCTGCTTCTTCCTCTTCGCTGTGGCTTGAAAAAACAGTATACCTTCTATATACGGAGGATACTTTTGTTTTGTTTTATTCCTTCTGTCTCATGATGTTCCTCTAAGAAATCACAACCCTCCAAGTATTCATTAATTTATGCAGTCTGCAGTTTTCATGGGCTACTACATGGCAAAGTACTAGGTTAAAGGAAAGGTATAGGTCAGGAACTGAGCAAAGTTCACAATGATGAAGCCATTGGGGAAATGAACCTGATGGAAGACCTCTCTCTCTCTCTCTCTCTCTCTCTCTCTCTCTCTGCCTCTCCTTCTCTCTCTGTGTAACTTTGATTTTCAAATAAATAAATAAATCTTTAAAAACTAACTAAATATACTAATAACTTGGTGGCAACACCTTTCTATCAGAACATGTGAAGCACTCAAACACAGTTTGTCCCAGAAAGTCAGCCATAGTTTTCAAGGGCATGTCTTCTACTCCATTTGTGGACACCTCTGTGTGGCGTAAGGGCACTTATTTCTTCCCTTCTTCTTTCTTACCACTCTCACAGTTATAACTTCTATCGATGCTTCCACAGACCAGTCTCTATGAAATTGTAGAACTAATATCCTCCCATGTCAAAAATGTCATGGGTTTAAACACAGAACCCAAAATAAGACAAGTAACTGACCTTCTTATTTACACAGTGTGGAAAGTAAGATTCTCAGTGGATCACTGGGTAACTGTAAAGTACTGCGCAGAGAAAAACTGTAACTTATCTGTATTTATGATGCTGTAATTCTCCACTTTATGCATACTCAGATTAAATGAGCTCCCGTTAGTGGGCAGCACTGTTGCATAGTGGGTAAAGCTACTGCCTGCAGTGTCAGCATCCTATATGGGTGCCGGTTATGATCCTGGCTGCTGCACTTCCAATCCAGCTCTCTGCTGTGGCCTGGGAAAACAGTAGAAGATGGCCCAAATCCCTCATCTCCTGCACCCACCTATGAGACCTGGACAAAGCTCCTGGCTTCTGGTTGTGGATCCAAACAGCTCCAGCCATTGATCTCTGTTTCTGCCACTCTGTAACTCTGCCTTTCAAATAAATAAATAATTATTTAAAAAAACAGCTTCATCCCAGAAGAAGTTCCTGGCTACTGGCTTCAGACTGGCACAGCTCCAGCTGTTGCTACCAATTGGGGAGGGAACCATCGGACGGAAGACGTCTCTCTCTCTCTCTCTCTCTCTGTCTGTCTCTCTCCTCTCTCTGTGTAACTCTTTCAAATGAATAAATAAATCTTTAAAAATGTAGCTCCAGTTATTGACAACACAGTAGACTTGCATTAATTTTAATTCCCTTCTCACTTTGCAAAGGGATCAGTGGCAGGTCAAAACAGTTGAGAGCCTTGCTAACAGGAGAAGAAATAGCTGAAGACAGAAAATGAAAAGCAGCCAAATACATCATCAAAGAAAGAGAAGTGGACCTCATCCAACACAAACCTTTAAAAGTGGATGCTCACAATTAACGAGTGAAACAGCTGCCCACTGAAATCTTATCTAGGGAGGGAAGATGTCCTAAGTTCTGCTTCTGTAAACTTCAGTCATAAATCTGTCCTAATAAATCTGTCCCCAGCATCTCTTTTACAATCATACTGGACCCACTGACCATTGGAAATGTGGTCCTAAGTCATGTAGGCTGCCATTTAAACCCACCAATGCTGTAACAGCTAAGAAACTTGAATTTGATGCTCAGTTCTCAGGAAATCATTCCAACTGAGCCTAGGGCCATTAATAGAAACTCCTTGGATCCTCCACTGTCTCTGTGCCTGTTTGAAAGAAGAGAGTTTTCCCATCCCAGGTTTCTGGAACAGCTTCAAATTCCACATTGGAAAAATCTGATAACTAATATGAGAGGGATCAACACACAAAGCAGCTATTCATGCTTCACACTGCTCCCCACCAGGAAGATGAGATGCAGGATGAGAGCAGTGGGGCAGATCCTAGTCAGATCCTTCTTCCCACCCCTCTGCTGCCCCAGGCTCCCTGCTGAAGGCCATCCTGCCCCACCCTGCAGAAACCAGCCCAGGAAACATCAAGAGGCCCAGCCCAACTGTATTCTAAGACCACCCACAGTGGGAACCCAGCTTATTTAACTGTGGAGAGCCAGAGTCTTTCCGCCTTCCTTCTCTGCGTGTGCAGGTTTCCAGAACGCTGCCCTCTCTCTCCTGTAACCACTAGATTAAGCACATTAGGGACAGTTTGGGTGAGGTTCTGCAGGAGAGAGTCCAGGCACTGGGAGCCTGAGAAGCAGAGGTGGGAGACAGAACAGCCCAGGTCCCAGCCCTGACCTCGGGGGAAACTGCCAGGATCTCTGGTGCCCTGGCACCCACCCTTCTCCCACACATGTCCCCACCCCATCCTGCACACCAAACCTGCAGCAGAAAGTCCCCGAGCAGGTAAGCTTTCTTCCAGAAACACGGGGAGCAAAGCAGGGAGTGTGGGGAACAGAGTCCCTGGTAACTGGGACCCACAGGTGGACAATGAAGAGGGAAGAAGCAGCAGGAGGCAGGCTCAGGTGAGCACTTGGAAACTGCCTGGGATTGCACGTGCAGAGCAGGTGATGCAGTAAATGAGAGAGAAGGAGCACCACAGCCCCCAGGGCTGACCCTGATCAGGGAATGAACTCCCTCTGGTCCAACTCAGACCCCCAGGGACTGGCAGTTTTACACACATGTGCACAGGCATTCGGGAAGCAGAATATGTTGGAGCTCCTGGGAACTCTGGGAAATGGAGTCCAGTCCGCAGCATCCATAGAGACACCAGCTGGCCCTCCCCAAAGGCTGCAGTCGGGGGTGGGTGCCCACAACCAGAGGGCATTTCCTTTTGTTCAGTCCCTCCTTCCTTTCCTTCCCAACCCAAAATCTCAGGGATCAGTTGCTGTTCTTCCTTTCCTGAATCAAATCTGAAAGAGTGACACTCACTGCTGCTAACTGACCCCAAATCCTGGCTCCCTCATAACCTCTGTCTCTTCCAGAAAAATCTTATTTACTACTTTGGCCCTAGAAATCATAAATGACTATGATAGAATGTAACTTTTAACAGAAGTGAGGAAGGCATGGTTTAATATCCAGTTTTGAGAATACAATTTTCATTTGTGTTTTATTGATGTTTATAGTTCTTTTAAGATTTGTTGATTTATTTGGAAGTCAGAGTTACAGAGAAGGAGAGGCAGAGAGAGAGAGAGAGAGAGAGAGAGAGAGAGGTGTTTTCCATCTGCTGGTTCACTCCCCAATTGGCAGCAGCACCACAGCGCTGACCCCTTATAGTTCTTTTCAAATCATTTTACACTTTCTTTTTATTCATCTAGTACAGAGACAGAAGAATGGACACAGAGCTAACATAGCTGAGTATTCAAGGAGACAGGTTAAGGGGTTAAATGCCTCATATCATATCATTTATACCTTAGATTAATTCTGGGGACAGTATTATCTGGAATTTACAAAGTAGAAACTGAATGGAAAGAGCTTAGAAAAATATGGTGTTTTTTAATATCATTAAAAAGTCTAAGATAAAGGCTAATCAAGGGGCCAGCACTGTGAAATAGCAGGTAAAGCTACTGCCAGCATGGACATTCCATATGGGTGGAGGTTGAGCCCGGCTAGTCTGCTTTCAATCCAACTCTCTGCTATGGCCAGGGAAAGTGGTGGAAGATGGCCGAAGTCCTTGGGCAGCTGCACCTGTGTGGGAGACCCAGAAGAAGCTCCTGACTGCTGGCATTGGAGCAGTACAGCTCCAGCCATTGTGACCAACTGCTGAGTGATCCAAAAGATGGAAGATGTCTCTCTCTCTCTCTCTCTCGCCTTCTACTCTGTGTAACTCTGACTTTCAAATAAATAAATAAATCTTTTTTAGAGAGCCAATCAACATATAACACTAGCATAAAAATCTTTCTTTTGTCTTGGGTCTCAGTTTTTATAATCTGATTTCTCAAATGGAAAAATGTGAGAGAGATGAAGTGTACCTACAAAAATAATTTACTATACTTATTTACTGTAATAATTTACTGTAATGATGTACTGTAATTTACTGTAATAATTTACTGTAAAGAACCACATAGGATTATAACTTGTCTAGAAAACAAAGGAGATTCAAAGTTGCTATTATTTAATGGTTATTTTTTCTTATTTTTAATATCAAGATAGTATATAAATATTATGCACTCCTGGGTATTTCTGTGTTGTTTGATATGTTTTATTTTTAAGCAGAAATTCAAAGAGATAACTGGCTAACATGGAGTTCTGTGTTTCTGATTACTTCTCTCAATTAGAGATCATGGGATTAGAGTTGGTGCTAGATTAAGAATGCTTCAATCTTTATCCACTGGCTTCACACCAGCATTTACTATGTTAAAAAGTATTCTTTGGGTAGATTGCTCTTTCTTGCCAGACTGTAAACTTCATGGGGTCTAGAAACATATTTGCTTTGACACTAAAACTCAGCATCTTGACAGTCAGTCTTTTAGTTGAATAAATACATGATATACAAAATAAATATTTCTGCCCCTCAAGAACTGCCTAAGAGAGAAGAAAATAGAAATCAATTTGATGACTCTCAGTATTAGGTGAATATATAATTTGTCGTTCTGACATAAGCTTGGTCATAAAAAGGGAATATGAATAATTACACACAGTTGAAGTGTATGAACACCTAGGGCCAGCGGGTTAAATGTTCACCCTAGCAATGTAAGGCATTCCATGTCAATAGGAGAGGAAGGAGGAAGAGGGGAGGGGGTGTAGGTGGGAAGGTGGTTACGGAGGGAAGAATCACCATGCTCATTACTTAGCAGCAAAGAGAGAATCTGTGATCATTTGTTGCTTAAGAAAGGGTGATAGGCATTATTTAATTATAATGCAGGCATCAGTGTTTTCCTGTCTCTGAAATAGGAAGTCTATAACTCAGAATTCCTTGCTGTTTCATCAAAAACAATTCAAAACAAAAACCTAATTAAGCATAAGAGGAAGTTACGCATTAGAAGTCTATTCTAATCTCTAGGAGGTTCAGGGGTTGGAAAATTCATCCAAAATCTTGCTGCCAAATGTCCCATACATTTTCCATGACCACTACCCATCAGCATAAGCTCTTTTAAAAAAAAGAAAGATTTTATTTATTTGAAAGTCAGAGTTACACAGAGAGAAGAGAGGCAGAGAGAGAGAGAGAGAGAGAGAGAGAGAATCTTCCATCTGCTGGTTTACTCCCCAATTGGATGCAATGGCCAGAGCTGAGCTGATCCAAACCCAGGAGTTAGGAGCTTCTTCCAGGTCTCCCATGTGGGTTCAGGAGTCCAAGGATGTGGGCAATATTCTAATGCTGTCTCAGGCCATAGTAGAGCTGGATCAGAAATGGAGCAGCGGGACTTGAACCAGTGACCATATGGGATGCTGGCACTGCAGGCGGCAGACTTACCTGCTACACCACAGCACCAGCCCCCATAAGCCCTATCTTCTGCAGAACCAGCACCCCAGACACCAGCCACCACATGGCATCCCATGGCACACTCACCCCTGGCAATGTGCTGCAGCTCCTGCTCCTCTCCACTTTCACTGGAAGAATCTGCCACTCCTTTTTTTCATGCAAGTAATTCTGATTCAGATGATGACCCTGACACAATTAGCTGGCAAGTGCCATGGCATGTGTCCATGGCCTAGCTAAATGCAAAGCTGGAACATTTTAAACTTTTCACTGCCATGGTGAGACACGGACTCCATCTAATGAAGTAGGGGATTTTTCAGGGAGTCTAGAGAATCAAATATGACAAAATGACAAATCTTAACCAAAGAGTGCCGTGGTACAGATGAAGAGAACCCAAAATGTATTTTTCTATCTTTTCTTTTCTGAGTTAAGTGCCTAAAAACAAAGCCAATGAGGGTTAAACAGACCCATTCTGAAAATTCCTTAACATCTTCATTTTCATCCAAATTAATATATTGCTTGAAGAAAATAAATTTTACATAAATGAAAATGCAGTACCACAGACAAGTGTACAGAACATAGGCCCTCAGTTAGCTTCAAACCATCTGGGTCCATTAATGTGTTCTTCCAGAATCAAAGCTGCAGTACAATAGAACCACAGCCTCTGACATTCCTCCTCCACCCCAATGGATCTTGGGTTTTCCTCCCACCTCCCCTCTCCTGTGAATACATCAGTAGCAGAACAAATGGAATCCAAAGATACGATGATGTTATTTAACATGGAATAAACATAGTGTTTTAGTCAGTATAATCCTCAATACTACACTAATAATTCCGAGTTCACTGATTATGAAAGTAAGTATAAGAAATCTCTTCCTAAGTAATCATAACATCGAGAGCTGAATGTAGACTTTCAAAGTGAAAGAGAGAATTGTGTAGAGATGTGTATCTCTATAATAGAGATTTACCGCTGTAATTTATAGACAGTACACCATGTTTGTATTTTTTTTTGTAGTCCTGCATATTTTATTACATGCAGCTTGTCACTTTGGAAATTTTATGATTAGACACTAATATACAACAAATTTTGTATCCTTACAGATAATATAGAGCACCCTAGGCCCTCCCAAGGGCAGAAAACAGACCAAGAGCTCATAGACTGGCTGCAACTGCAAGAAGCAGATGAAGATATCGTCAGAAAGATACATATTCCTGCAGTGTGGCTGCTGAGCAGTTCTGCCCTTATGGATCTCATCTCTGTTTCAGATCGTTAAAGAAAGTTACATGCTTTCTGACATTTCTAAAGATTTCACTAATGAGAATCTAAGATATCTTCACTATGCTAAGAGCCTCAGAACAGCCCAAAGACTTGGGCCATCTTCTACTGCTTTCCCAGGCCATAGCAGAGAGCTGGATCAGAAGAGTAGCAGCCGGGACTAGAACCGGAGCCCATATGGGATGCTGGCATTCAGGCCAGTGCTTTAACCTACTGTGCCACAGCACTGGCCACAACATAGTATTTCTAATAGAAGAGATGGTTAAGTCATTAACTCCTCTAAAATACAAGTTAAGTATTAGTTTTGAAACTCTGATTCATTCATGAGAAAAACAAAAGGTTAAATTTCTCTCTTTGCTTCTGGGTATGTAAATTTTCTTCTAAGAAATTAATCATGACTTTTACATCTCAGACCCTATTATGAGTAAGTAGAGAATATTGTGGGGTCATACGCTCATTCTATCAAAAGAACATTTCTCCAATTAAAGAAAACATTATGGGAATCCCATATGGGAACTGGTTTGAGTCCTTGCTCCTTGCTGCTCCACTTCTGATCCAGCTACTTGCTATGGCCTGGGAAAGCAGTAGAAAATGGCCCAAGTGCTTGGGCCCATGCACATGCATGGGAGGCCAGAGCTATGGCCCAGCAGATTAACACCCTGGCCTGAAGCACTGTCATCCCATAAGGGCACTGGTTCAAGACCGGGCTGCTCAACTTCTGATCAAGCTTTTAGCTTATGGCCTGGGAAAGCAGTAGGAGAAGGCCCAAGTCCTTGGGCCCAAGCCTAAGTGGGAGACATGGAAGAAGTTCCTCGTTCCTGGCTTCAGATCAGTACAGCTCCAGCCATTACAACCAGTTGGGGAGTAAACCATCAGATGGAAGACTTCCCTCCCTCTCTCTCTCTTTCTCTCTCTCTCTCTCTCTCTCTCTCTCTGTGTGTAACTCTTTCAAATAAATAAACAAATCTTTAAAAAAAAAAGCCAGGAGTCAGGGAAATTTCATCCAGGTCCCTTGCTTGGGTGCAGGACCCAAGGATTTACCATATTCTGCTGCTTTCCCAGGTATGTTAGCAGGGAGCTGGATCAGAAGTAGAACATGCAATTGGTGCCCATAGAGGATGCTAGTGCTGCAGTTGTTGGTATAACCCATTTTGCCACAGTGCTGGCCCCATAACAATTTATAATTCCTAGTAATTAACAGGGAAGAAAGAAGTATGGCAGGATACCTTTTTTTTAGAAAAATTATTTTATTTATTTGAAAAAGTTATATAGATATGGAGAGAGAGAGAGAGAGAGAGAGAGAGAGAATCTTCTGTCTGCTGGTTCACTGCCCAAATGGCTACAATGGACAGAGCTGAGCTGAACTGAAGCCAGGAGCAAGGAGTTTCTTCTGGGTCTCCCACATGTGCAAAAGGTCTCAAGGACTTGGGCCATCCTCTACTGCTTTCCCAGGTGCATTAGCAGAAGGCTGGACTGGAGGTGGAGCAGCCGGAACTCTACCAGCACTCATATGGGATGCCTGTATTTCAGGCCAGGGCTTTAACCTGATGTGCCACAGTGCTGGCTCCAACAGGTGACCTTTTACTCTCAATAATCTCCTCTTGGTATTGGCAGCAGTTTGTAATTTTTTGTTTATTTGCCTTCTTCTTAATCTATATTTTTAAAAAATTACAAAATGTTCCAGCACCCTGAGAACCTCCATCACAAGGGCATACCATCAGATGTTTGTCCAGAAAAGGGTGGTGTAGATGCAAGGTGGAAAATGCAAGGTGAGTTGATTCATCTTTCTCAGGCTGTGGTTTCCATGGGCAACTTTTACAACCAACTGCCTTATTTGTTCCTCTTCCACAGAGTGGAACACATGTTAAGTCATCCTATTTAGCCAAAAGCCAGTGGCAGCACTTCAATATGTCATCAATCCACGGACAGCATTGTGGTACAAAGAGGTAAGTTGCCAACTGCAACAGCAGCATGCCTTATGGCACTGCTTTGAGACTCACCACCTTCACTTCTCATTCAGCTCTTTGCTTGGGAAAGCAACAAAGATTGCCCAAGAGTTTGGGTTCCTGCACCCCCATGGGGGACTGGGACAGAGTTCCAGGGTCCTGGCTTCAGCCTGGCTCAGCCCCAGCTATTGTGGCCATCTGGAAGTGAGCCAGCAGATGGAAGATAGAGATCTCTCTCTCTATTACTTTTACCTAAGCATACATTACATACATAAATGAAGATGCATCAATATAGCAACTTGTTGAGGAAAAGTCTTCTGATTATTGCAGGTTTTGTTTCAATGCAGAAAAATCTTCAGACACAAAAATTATAAACTGATTTATATTTATATTTCTCAACCACATACTTTTCAGAAAAAATTGTCTGCCATTCAGCATCAGGTATCAGTTTGAAAGCATTCATTAAAAAAATCAAGTAATTTTACTAAGCACAAAAACCTCTAGTATAGACTGCATATAAACCAGTGGCTTCCATGGGTATACACAGATTGATTTTTGTTAATTTACGGGGATCACTGCACTTCCCTGGCATGGAGCTGTCTGAAGAGTTTAAACACTGATTGGTGTGGCATTATTTCTGATATTTGCTTATTATCCCGAGTGCATTTATTAAATATCTATCTTGAACTCCACACTCTATAAATCTATTTCAAATATGTAGATATTTAATGGTACTTACACATTTACAAACTGAGCTAATCCTCCTAACTTCTCTCTGGAATAGCTATGCCTTTGACATTGCCTTTTTTCACACATATGGAAATGCATAATATGCTTCTGTATGGTACTTCAGAATTTATAAAAGGCTTTTCAGGTAAGATTTACATAACATCATGTGAAAGTGGCCAAAGGACACAGTCTTCTCATTACAGAGGGGAGAGGTATGAAGTCACTCTCTGAACAGTTACTCAGATTCTATCAGTCAGGTTCAGAATCTTATTAGGTATCAGATACACATCTAGATTTTTTTCCCTACTGTCTCTTTGTCAGAATTCCCAGCCTATGAGTGAACTTCATCTGAATGAATGCTAATATTCAAGGTTCTAAGTGAAAAAATTACTGAGGTTTGTATTGGTGAGGAAAGCATGTGTCTAAATGTTACTTGTATTTAATAATAAGTATTGAATCATATGAAACTGAATATAAGATTATGCAAATTTTTAAGATGAAGAGCATATATTTAAAACCACATTCTTACATTTTGCAAACGTGTTGAAACAGCTTACTGGAGCATGTGTTTGGCATAGTGGTAAAGCCTTCCACATCCCAGTCAGAATGCTCAGGGCTCAAGCCCTAGCCCTGCTTCTGCTTCTGGCTTCCTGCTAACAGAACCCTGGGAGGCAGCAGCTGATGGCTCAAGTACTTGAGTCCCTGCCACCTGTGTGGGAGACCCACACTGAGTTCCTCGCTTCAGCCTGAACCAGCTCTGGTTGGTGCAGACATTTGAGGAATGAGCAGGAAATGGAAGGGCTCTCTCTGCCTTGCAAATAAACAAAAATAACTATACAGACCTTTTCTTAAGGTGTCTTGTTCACATCTAAATGATTTCCCTTTTCACAGTAAAATGCCTAACTGTCCTCTTTAGTAACAATGCATGTTTTGCTCTCCATGTCCACTCCTGAGCTCCAAGTACTGGCAGCTCACCCTAGCATGCTGACTGGTTCCAATGTTCAAGTACTCATCTCCCATTCTCTTTTGGTGGGTCTACCAGAAAGAAAGGAGAGTATCTACAGTAATTAATATCTTACTGTGGCTCTTGCTGTCCACCTGCAGGCCTGAAGGATGACCACCTGAATACACACTGTGATGTTCTGGACGTAGTTTTCAAACTTCAGTCACTTTGCAGCTGAGGGACTCTGTCCTCGTCAATCACTTGAAAGCCTGCAGGAGTAGGGAGAAGCTGTGTTTGAAGAATTCACAAATACAGTGCATTGAAGCCAACCACTACCACCCCCACCACACCCCTACTTCAGGGTTCTGGCAAATCCCAAACCAGGAGTTTGGGACCAGCAGTGGTTCAGGAGGTGACCTCAACTCCTTACTCTGAACAGCTCCAAAGAGCCTGGTGCACCCAGCGGGAGCTCAGCACCTCGACCTCCCACCCTCCTGCCCTTGCCACCAGGATGCCCGGCTCCCAGAGCCTCCAGGAGGCCTGCAGCAGACCCGCAGGTCCAGGTGCGCTGGGATGTGCGTCCAGAACTAACCCAAAATACAGGCCCAGCTTAAGTGTCACCTCCCCAGAAAGTCACTGTCACCTACTCCCTCCCGGAAGGCTGCAGGCCAGCACCCGGCACCGGGTGTCATGGCATTTGGGGTTCACCTGCTCTCCCTCAAAGGAAGATGCCCCCGTGGGAACCCCGCTCCACCTGCGGCAGGGCTGGGGGTGGAAGGGCCGAGCCAGCCTCCACCCTAGGACTGCAGCCTGGGAAAGTCCAGGGCCCCAGTGCCCTTGCCAGGCATAGGGTCTCTCTAAGTGTACTCTGAGCCAGGGCCTCAGCCATCAGCAGCTCTCTTGCTTCCAGAATCTGCTGCAGGGCAGTTCAGGCTCAGTCCAGCAGGGGGCCTCAGGACAATCGTTGCTGCCCTGAGGCAGGACCAGTGCTGCAAGACCCGCCCCATGCTAGGCTGGCTATAGAGGCGGTGGACATTGGTGGGCAGCTGGTAGTTGCAGTGTGTGCGCATGACATGGGTGGTGTTAGGTTCTTGGCTGTCCCGTTTCGTGCCTTGGGGCTAAAATGCCGGTGGTGGCCCCTGAGTCAGGAGGGGCAGGAGAAGAAGAGACAGACCTGGTGAGTGTGACTGCCCACCTCTCCTGCCAGCCCTGCTGGCTGAGGCTTGCAGCACGTGCTGCACTTGGGGAAGCAATGAAGGCCAAGTCTCAGCAGGAAAACCAAGTGCGCGGTGCTGATTTACTCACTGACACAGCATCTGTGTGGTCTGCATGGGCAGACAGGGGGAAGGGTTTGGTAGAAGGGTGCTGGAAGTGCACTGGGCCTTTGTGCTGCTGCCTGCTGTAGGCATCCAGGGCAGCAGAGTCCTGCGGGGTCCCTAGAGATCCTGGCCATGCTGTGCCTTCCATCATCCACCCTCCTGCACTGATGCTGGGGGAAGTGCTTCTGTGGTTGATATCTCATTGGAATCCATGGTCATTTTCTCATGATGGGCTGATCTCACACAGTGACAATCATGGAACAAATCACTGTTCTGTGGCATCTGCCTCCCAGGAGCATTGCAGGTGGACAGGGGGAAACGGGTGACTGGTGGCACCTCCTGTGCATGGTCTCTGTCCCATCCTGGACCAAAGGTGGAAAGGGAAGGAGAGGAGCTGGCTCAAAGCAGTCCCGCTGCGGGTTCCATTAGGTGCAAAATGTCTCCCGATTGCGGTTAACCTTGCAGAGAAACTGTCTCCTTTTGTGGGCAAGTGACAGCATCTGCTTTATTAGCTGTGCAGTGTATTGATAATTAAAATTTGGGCATCCCTATCTATAGTCCTCACAGCATAGTTACATTCTGAGGAAGTGATGAAACTGCTCAGTACTTCGGGGCTGAGTGTAATATTAGGTGGGCAAGCCTGTTGTTGGCTTTTGGTTTATAGCTATTGGGCGACTTTATTTGGTAAAAATGCATTCAGGCTCAGTAGTGTATTCAAGGATGACCACTTAGTGAATTGTCTTTTTTTTTTTTTTTTGTAAGAATAAGAGTATTGAAGATTGGGTTGAGCTACCTATGGCAAAACTCCACCATTCCTGGGAAGGCCACAATTGGCAAGAAAAGCAGGTAGCAAGCTTTCACCAAGTAAGTTGAGATTCCTGTGTTTGCAATCTGAAGAGCTCACTGCTGAGCTGGGAGGGGAACTGCTCTGAGCACAACTCATTAGAGAACTGTTCTTGCAGACCTTCCCCGAAGGAAGCACTGTTGTGGTCAGAAGCATTCCAGGAGCTGCTGGCCAGCAATTGTGAATTAGGCTTGAATTGAATCCACTGCAAGTATCACAAGAGTGCAGAAAGGCTGTGTCCTCAAATCAGCAGCTCACCAAGGAGAATTTGACTTAACCTAGAAGGTCTGTTTATCTCCGCTTATTTCTCAACATATTCACACCAGGTGGGGAAGATAAATCACCCTTCAGCTCTGCAATGGCAGTGCTCTTGGTTGAGGCTGAGGATGCTTTTCATTGCATGCAGTGTTTGCAAGAGACTTAGTTCCCTGAGGATTTATGCCTCTCCTGTAAATACATTTTTGGCATTAAAACAAACTGAAGTATTTCTGTTTTAGTAGTATGGAACCAACTTAAGTATATTGCCTACTGGCATCTTTGTCTTTAAAGAGCTAAATCCACAGGATTACAGGATTGAGTAAAAACAAGAGAATAGCTAATCCTAGTACTAGAAAAGCACAAGGGAATGTTTGATCATTAGCTTCCTTATATTCCTCATGTTTCTTTTTATTTTTCTGCCTGCTCTTCCCTACCTACAGATGGTCTGGCTGTATTGGAAGCTTTTTTAAAAACTGAATTCTGTGAAGAAAATATAGGCTACTGGCTAGCTTGTGAAAACTTCCAAAAAAATCCACCCACCCCAGAAGCTATCCTTATATGCAAGAAAAATATATACACTCTGCTTAGAAAAAGGCCCAAAAGAGGTTAGACACAATTCCTCATTTCAGCATAAAGTGTACACTCTTGACATCAAGAAGCAACAAAAGAAGTAAAGACATAAGACTAAAGCAAGGGCCAGGGAATCTGAAAAGCTTCCTCTCCTGATGCCCTGACTTTCAAATAAGTCTCCCCAGACCTGGCAGGTGGAGCTCATCACACATTACAGCTTCTGATTTCCACTTTCAAAGAGCAGAGCCCCCTTCTCTAACAAAGGATAATGAGTGATCTTTGTTTCAGATGAACACGCTTTCAAACCAAAACTCTTATTATCCAAAATATAAGAGAAGCTATGACTCCCAGCTTTACAACTGCCTCGAAAAGGGTGTATTGCTTGATGGAGAATAACTTTCTGAAGTTGTATTTATTGGCAAGGCAGAGTTACAGAGAGAAAAAGAGAGGGAAAGACAGCGGTCCATCTGCTGGCTCACTCCCTAAATGGCCACAATGGCCAGGGCTGGGCCAGGCTGAAGCCAGCAGCTTCCTCCAGGTCTCCCATGTGGGGGCAGAGGACCAAGCGCTTGGGACATTCTCTGCTGCTTTACCCAGCAAGGAGTTGTGGAAGAAGTAGAGCAGCTGGGAGTCAAACCGGCATCCATGTGGGTTGTTAGTGCTGCAGGCAGCAGTGTAACTTGCTATGCCACAACACCAGCCCCCAGAAAGAACTCTTATCCCTGGTCTTTCTTTTGAGTCAGAATGCTCCCAGGACTTGTGTTGAAAACCACAGATCACCACAGAACCCCATGAGAAGAAAAAGGAGTCCCAGAGTAGAGGACATGTTCTGTTTCCTACGGCAGAAGTTTTTGACTGCCAGAGACGAACATTCAATTCAGCCTGGGTGTTTGGGAAATATACCTCGCAACTGGGGATTCCAGTTCAGGTAGTAAATCAGGAAGCTGCTGACTGTCCAGGAGATGCCTGTATCAGAACAGCTTCCACCACCGTGAAGACACAGGCAGGAAATACGTGGTCTGAGTGGGGTGGGTCTCACTGGAAAAGCAGGACTCTGAGATGGAAGATAATGCAATGGAATGCTGTTGTTCCAGACTCACTTAAAATCAATAGGTCTGGGATTCTGTAGCCTTAGCTACCTAGCTCTACATCTTTCCTTAAATCCATCCATATTACCACATGGTTTTAATTCTAGGTTTTAAGTCCAAACTAATGTAACATGTTTATTATGTAGAATCATCCATTCTATTGTTGTGTATTGCTGAAGCTGAAGTGATGTTTGAATTGTTAAATGGTATATAAAATAGTGAGTGCTCATGTGTAGAAAACCACAGTGGCTGTTCCAAGTGCCAAACACTCTTGAAGGCAGTTAAGCTTTGAAGTGGTCTTTGAATATTTGAATACATTTATTTTGATAACTAATGTCATTGAATACTCAGAGTCCAGGTGTGAGTTGATTTGATTTTTGTAACTGGAAATATGACCAACATAAGATCTTTGTAGTAGAGAAGAAGCATGCATTACTGAATCTGTGCAGGGAGAACTGACAGCCCCCAGAGCTGAGATGAGGGTGGCAAGGAAGATGCTCTTTTCTAAACCTAAGTCACAGCACATATTTAGAACGACCCAGGGTTAAAATTACTAACAGAATCTTTAATTAAACATTAAGGTATTTGATGAGAATAGAACATTGACCTAAATCCCTTCTTGAGGATTAAGAACCAGCTAAATAGGAGGCTGCGGTGGTGACCTCGAAGGGGTTGGAGCCTGGGGTCAGGGGTCGTGGGTCCCAATGGCTGGTCCAGAATCATCACAGGCTACCTGGGTCGTGGGCCAGCACCATGGCTCGGGGCTCCAGAGGTCGGGGGAAGCCTGCTGGGCCCCTTCTTGCTTCCTTCTTTGGGCAGAAGTCAGGCATCACAAAGTGACCTAAAGTGACCAGTTTGGTGCCGAAATCCCTGAGGCACCACTGGAGCCCGGGGCCAGGCCTGCAGGCAGGGCAGAAGCAGAGGGGAGACACCGGGACCTGGGGGCCAAGGCTTCAGGTGTTTCTGTTGGCCCCCAGGCACCCACGGGGCCTCAGCCTCTCTCACAACAGAAATGTGCATGCACCTCAGACCATTTTTACCCTTAATTCCACTTTAAAGAAAGGTTCATCGAGGACGGACTCATGGCATGGGGGTGCAACCACAGCCTGCATGGCCCACATCATGGGCACCAGTTCCATTCCCTGACGCCCTACTTCCTCTCCAACTCCAGCCAACGAGTGCAGTGGTGATGGACAGGTGCTTGGACCCCACACCACATGGAGATGGGAGGGGGCTCATGGGCCTTCAGCCTCACCCAAACATTGGGGAATCAAACCAGCAGATCGAAGACCCCTGTCTCTATGCCTTTCAAATAAATCTCTTAAAATAAATAAAAAAGAAATGCAAATAAAAAGAACCAGCTAAATAGACATGAACTGTATGGAGACAAACACCAATATTACATTACTCAACTCTCCACTGCTCCAATGAACAAAGAAGACAAATAAGAGGGATATAGGCCTCCCCTTTTTTGTTATCCTTCCCTTGGTTCCAACTAGCATGGGCTTCCAGAAAATGCGCAAGGAATCCATTCTCTTCTATGCTCAATACATGATCTCAGAATTTCCCTTATTCATTTGCCTAACAGATTTTGATTATGTCACTCTAGGTAAAGGGAAGGCAAGAAAACTGCCCTTTTCCCCCATTTTTAAAATCTATTATTTATTTGAAAGGCAGAGTTATAGAGAAGGGGTAGAGACAGATCTTCCATCTGCTGGTTCACTTCCCAAATTGGCCTCAGCTGAGCCAATCTAAAGTCAGGCGCTTCTGCCAGGCCTCCCACATGAATGCAGTGGTTCAAGCACTTGGGCCACCTTCTGATGCTTTCCCAGGCACATTAGCAGGGAGCTAGATTGGAAGTGGAGCAGCTGGGACTTGAATCAGCACCCATATGGGATGCTGGCACAGCAGGCCATGGCTTTACCCACTGTGTTGGTACCGTGTGTTTGTGTGTGTGTATGTGTGTGTGTGTATGTATGCATGTATTTTTATTTCAAAGACTCATTTATTTATTTGAAAGGCAAGGTTAGAGAGGGAGAGACATAAGAAGAGAGATCTTTCAACCTCTGGTTCACTCCCCAAATGTCCACAACAGCAGAGGCTGGGCCAAGCCAAAGCCTGGAGGCTGAAAAGCAGATAATCTTTAGTTATTAATTTAAAATGAATAGGCTGTAGCTGGTACTGTGGCATATAAGGTAAAGCCACCACCTGCAGTGCTGGCATTCCCTATGGGCACTGGTTCATGTCCCAGCTGCTCTGCTTCTAATCTAGCTCCCTGCTAATGTGCCTGGGAAAGCAGCAGGAGATGGCCCAAATACTTGGGTGCCTGAATCCATGTGAGAGAGCTGGAAGAATCACCAGGCTTTGGATTAGCCCAGCTCCAGCTGCTTGCAGCCACATGGGGATTAAAACAGCAGACAGATCATCTCTATTTATGTGTCACTCTTTATAATGCTGTCTTTCAAATAAATAAATAAATAAACCTTTAAAAAAGGTTTATTAATGTATGCTATAATCCAATCCAGGAACAGTAAGAGAAGCATTAAATATTGCTACCTATATTTTTATTTTTTAATTTTTTTAAACTTTTATTTAGTGAATATAATTTTCCAAAGTACAGTGTATGGATTACAAAGGCTTCCCCCCATAACTCCCCTCCCACCTGCACCCCGCCCATCTCCCACTCCCTCTCCCATTCCATTTACATCAAGATTCTTTTTCAATCATCTTTATACAAAGAAGATCGATTTAGTTTATATTAAGTTTTCATCAGTTTGCAGCACACAGAACATAAAGTGTAAAATACTGTTTGAGTACTAGTTATAGCATTACTTCACATTGGACAACACATTAAGGACAGAGATCCCACATAAGGAGTAAGCACACAGTGATTCCTGTTGTTGACTTAACAATCTGACACTCTTATTTATGGCATCAGAAATCTCCCTGGGCTCTAGTCATGAGTTGCCAAGGCTATGGAAGCCTCTTGAGTTCACTGACTTCGATCTTATTTAGACAAGGTCATAGTCAAAGTGGAAGTTCTCTCCTCCCTTCAGAGAAAGGTACCTCCTTCTTTGATGGCCCGTTCTTTCTACTGGGATCTCACTCACAGAGATCTTTTATTTAGGTCCTTTTCTTTTCTTTTTTTCTTTTTTTGCCAGAGTTTCTTTCCATACCTAAAATACTCTCATAGGCTCTTCAGCTAGATCTGAGTGCCTTAAGGGCTGATTCTGAGGCCAGAGTGCTGTTTAGGACATCTGCCATTCTACAAGACTGCTGTGTATCGCACTTCCCATGCTACCTATATTTTATATAGTCTGAGTATTGTATAAACTAAAATATACAACACTAGGAGTATGCTATCAGTAATTACACTGCCAATCTCAGTGATTATAAATAAGAATTTTAGCAACTATACTGATTCTGAACAGTGATTCAATGATTCTGTTTTTAAATTTAAAAATGCCCATGAACTTGAATGTTTCTGTGTAGCTCCTCATAGAACTACAAGCTTTAGAATTTCTATGCTGTTTAGCATTTCATCTTCAGTGCGAACTTGATTATTACACTGCCAGTTTATAAAACACTTCACAGTCATGTGAGCCTAACCATAAGATAGGACTGTGTAGAATAAATCCTTTAACTATAAAGACAATCTTATCTCACAAGGGAGGAAGATCCAGAGGGGTCAAATGACTTGCTAATGTCACTTAGCTCTGTCAGCACAGAAACAAGGAAAGCTCTCAGCTTCCTGCCACCTCCCCTTACACCACCTGCCTCAACTAGATGAACCTGTAATTTTAAGGACACTCAGGCACCATGAGTTTAAATGAATTTTTCAAGGTTACATGACAAGTACCAAAGCCAGAAGCAAAAATTATTGCTTCCATCTTTCTCTTCCTTGTCCACAATGGAAGTCCGATGTACAGTTATGCATTATTCTAATATCACAACCAAGAAGCATTATTTTTCCCCAATTTAACAATGAAACTTTTTTTCCATTGAGGAAGTTATTTTAATGGATGATACAAACATACTTTTTTGTTTTTTAATTGGAGATGCAAAGAAATGAACAAGTAGACAGAGAAGTAGTATTCACCCTCTAGTTCACTGCTGAAATGTCCCCAGTGGCCAGGGCTGTCCCAGGAGTAGGGAACCCAATCATCTGAGCCATTTCTTGCTAGCTCCCAGGGTCTACATTATCAGGAATTTGGAGGCAGGTACTGGAACCAGGAATCAAACCAAGAAACTCCAATATGAGACATAGGCATTTGAACCACAAGGCTACACCCTGGCTTCCAGACTTGTTTTTTCACCAGTCCTCTGAAAAGGAAAGTTAATTACAACCTGAAATCCAAGACTCTGGAGTCCTCAGGTGTGTGCTTCTATGCAAGTTGATGCATTAGAGTTACATATGTTGCCCAAGAGTCTGCAGTTTAGAGAGAACAGAAGAGTGAAACATGTGTCAGAGGATGTCAGCATTGGAGAGGTGGCTGTGCTCTAGTCAGAGGCTGAGGAGGACAAGTCCACAGGGAGCAGCAGCTTGATTTAGTCACAAGGAAACCGGCTGTTTCTGGATTCATCCACCCCTCCCAGCTGACTGGCTGTGGAATTCTGATTGAATTCACCTGAAAATCCCACTCCCACTCGATTTGGAGGGAATTAATATCTGTCCCCTAAGTAAAAGGGTTCCATTTCTTTTTCCAAACCACAAAAAATCATGTTGGTTGCGTTGCCTGTAAATTTCTAAGCATGAAACACCAATTTTTTTTTTTTTTAATTTCATAATAGCTACTCTGTCTGAACTCTTGTTTGTATTGCATCAGAATACAAAATCTTGGGAGGAAGAAGGCAAAACCAACTCAGACCCAGAAAACATTTAGAAAATTTCTGCTTAAGTACCAAAATTAGCAGAGGCACACAAAACAGTGACAGAAAGCCAGAATTGGAGCAAGCCAACAGCTATGCCCTGATTCAAAAAGACGGTTCCTGCTGTACCCTGAACTCCTTATTCCAGCCTCCAAACCAAAGCTAACATCAGAAAATTCATTACAAACCATGATAAATAAGAAAACTGTGAAAAAAGCCAAAGAAATGCAAGAGTCCTTAGTGATATTGGGCTTGATTTAGTCACAAGGAAACCGGCTGTTTCTGGATACATCCACCCCTCCCAGCTGACTTGCTGTGGAATTCTGATTGAATTAACCTGAAAATCACAGTCAAACTCGATTTGGAGGAAATTAATATCTGTCCCCACAGCAAATTGGTTCCATTTCATTTTCCAAAACACAAAAATTCATCTTAGTTATCCTGCCTGTAGATTTCTAAGCCTGAAAAGCCAATTTATTATGTTTTTTATTTCATAATGGATCCTCTGTCTAACTTCTTGTTTGTACTGCATCAGAATACAAAATTTGGGATGGAAGAAGGCAAAAGAAACTCAGACCAAGAAAACATTTAGAAAATTGCTGCTCAAAACCAAAAATTGGCTGAGGCACCCAAAACAATGACAGCAAGCCAGAATTGGAGCAAGCCAACATCTGTGCCCTGATTGAAAAAGACCATTCCTCCCGTGCCCTGGACTCCATATTCCAGTCTGAAAACTAAAGCTCACATCAGAAAATTCATTACAAATCATGATAAATAAGACAAATGTGAAAAAAGCCAAAGAAATGCAAGAGTCCTTTGTGATATTAGGCTTGATTTAGTCCCATGTAAACTGGCTGTTTCTGGATTCATCCACCCCTCCCAGCTGAATGGCTGTGGAATTCTGATTGAATTCACCTGAAAATCGCACTCACACCTGATTGGGTGGGAATTAATATCTGGTGCTGGTTCTGCGGGCTGGGGCTTTAACCCACTGTGCGATAGCACTGGCCCCTGTAAGTGGTTTTCTTAATTATTCCCAGCTTTCTGTCTGTTTTGTTTTTAGATTTATAATAATTTCTTAATGAAAATGGATGTAGGAAGGTAAATTTTATTCTCAGGGAATATATAGAAGCAAGATGTATGATGAATTTGTCATGACTATCAATCATTGCATTTATCCAAGAAAAGGCAATGTCATCTCTCATTTTCTGTTGCCATAGCAAAATATATATTTGTTATATGATTTCAATTGAAGTCAAGGATAATATTCTAAATTTTGGGGTCATAATGTCCAACACATTCTTTAGTGTTATACAGATGATGTAGTGGGCAGTGTTTTAGTTCCACCCTGGAAATAAACACTTAGCATTCTGCAAGAGAATTACTTACCTAGGGCTAAACCACAAATCAGTGACATTTATTATTTTTTTTGACAGGCAGAGTGGACAGTGAGAGAGAGAGAGACAGAGAGAAAGGTCTTCCTTTGCCGTTGGTTCACCCTCCAATGGCCACCATGGCCGGTGCACAGCAGCCGGCCCACTGTGCTGATCTGATGGCAGGAACCAGGTACTTATCCTGGTCTCCCATGGGATGCAGGGCCCAAGGACTTGGGCCATCCTCCACTGCACTCCCTGGTCACAGCAGAGAGATGGCCTGGAAGAGGGGCAACTGGGACAGAATCTGGCACCCCGACTGGGACTAGAATGAAGTGTGCCAGCGCCACAAGGTGGAGGATTAGCCTAGTGAGCCGCGGCGCTGGCTGCATTTATTTTTTTTAATTGTTAGAGTAATGCAGTCCTTAATAGTTTGAGGAGATGAACTTGATTCCCAGCTAGAGTAAGAACACTGTGGGGAAAATAATCTACTGCATGTTCTTTCACGTTTTAAGATTGTATTTAACAATTTATTTATTTATTTAAAAGAGTTACACAGAGAGAGGAGAGGCAGAGAGAAAGAGACAGAGGAGAGATCTTTCATTCAACATTTCACTCTCCAATTGGCTGCACTGGCCGGGCTGCACCCATCTAAAGCCAGGAGCCAGGAGAATTTTCTGGGTATCCCACACGGCTTCAAAGGCCCAAATCCTTGGGCCTTCTTCTACTGCTTTCCCAGGTCATAGCAGAGAGCTGGATCAAAATTAGAGCAGCTGGGTCTTGAAACGGTGCCCATATGGGATGCTGGTGCTTTAGGCCAGGGCATTAACCCACTGTGCCACAGTGCCAGCCCCAAGGTTTATTTATTAACTTATTTGAAAGGCAGAGTAATAGAGATAGGGAGAGATGGGTAGTGAGAAAGAGATATCTTCCATCTGCTGGTTCATTCAACAAATGGCCACAATGGTTGGCCAGGCCAAAGCCAGGAGTCTGGAACTCTATCTGGGTCTCCCATATTTGTGGAATTGGCCCAAATACTCAGGCCATCTTTCACTGCTCTTTCAGCCACTTTAGCAGGGAACTCAATTGGAAGTGGAGCACCAAGGACTCAAATTGTCTGTCCACATGGGATGCCTGAATTGCAGGTGGAGATCTACCT
Organism: Oryctolagus cuniculus; assembly: GCF_051225735.1. NCBI lineage: Eukaryota > Metazoa > Chordata > Mammalia > Lagomorpha > Leporidae > Oryctolagus > Oryctolagus cuniculus. The sequence goes on from NW_028301686.1 coordinate 42,598, forward strand.
GCTGTACCACAATGCTGGTGCCTACTGCAGGTTCTCAAAGCTCTCTGTATTTCCCTCAGTCACAAATGCAGATTATAGTACAGAATTTCTCAGGTTCTGTTCTTGGGTAAATAACTCCATAGCTTTTACTTTAATTTGTTATCATGTTATTTCAGTTCTTTAAATGTTTATGAGTAGAATAATTATAGAAAAAGCAAAAGCTACTTTCTATTCTTTCTTGAATCTCCTCCCTTACTTAAAATATTTATGAGCCTGATAGAGAAAGAAATTGATGGAGTGAGAGAAAGCTAGAAAGCTCCCATGCACTTCTTCACTGCCTAAATAAAAATATCAAACAGAGGTGGGGCACAACTGAAGCCAAGAGTCAGGAATGGAATCTAGGCCTCCCTCTTGGTTGGCATCACCATTGATTCCCCTGGTCTGCATTAGCTGGGAGCTGGAAACTGGAGCTGGCACTGAAATCCAACTTTGGAAATTTGATGCAGAGAGAGAGTATCTGAGCTGGCATCATAAACACTAAGTTAAATGCCTACTGTCTCTTTTAAAAATTTTTTTCTCTGCCATAATTGCATTGACTGTGTATAGTGTTTTTCTGGAAATTCTTCATTGTTCAATCCCTTCATAACTTCCCTGATGGTTTCTTGTCTTTTTTCCTGAATACTTCTACATTCTTCTGAACACTGCTCATTCCAGAGTGACTCTTGTCCCCCTTTCAGCCTACTGTGCAATTGCCCTTGACATAGTCTGGCCTTTGTGAACAGAAATTCCTGTTTCCCTCCAGCTTGGGCAATTTTCACAGCCTTTATACCATAGGTTTGATCCCCTGTGGAATGCTTCTGTGTGGCTGCCCAAATGCTCATAAATCTGAAATGAAATGGCATTCTTGCTTCTTCATCCATACCCATGTAGAAGATATACAACTGCCATTGTTTGTTAGGTGACAGAGTTGACATGTTGACCAGGAGTGTTCTGTCACAGGGGATGATAGCATTTGAAGACCTGGCTGTGTACTTTACCTGGGAGGAATGGCAGAACATGAACCAAGCTCAGAAAATCCTGTACAGGGATGTGATGCTGGAGACCTACAGCAGCCTGTTCTCCCTGGGTGAGTGACACTCATCACATGCCCAATGGTAACATTTTCTTGCTATTTGACAACTAAGTGAGCACTATTCATAAAGTTGAATGAGGGACAGGTATAGAATTTGAGTCCATGAAGAATCTGAATATCTATCACCTGGGAAGGATTTCACATTGGAACATTTGTTGCATAGCTCCTGGACCAAGCTGTACTCCTTTCATTAACCCAAGATAGTGATTTCACAAAGTCTATATTGTTTCCATTAGTAGGGCACTGCAGGACCAAACCTGACTTGATCTTCAAGTTGGAGCAAGGAGCAGAGCCATGGATGGGGGAAGAATGCCTACATCAGAGCCTTCCATATCAGTGTGTACATAACGGGCAGGGAGGCCAAAGCAGAAGCAGTGCAACAGATATTGACTGGTGTTCTTTCCACGAGTTTTTCCCAAGTCTTACTCCTGAAGACAGCTGGTCCTGTGATTCAGACACAGACATTCTACAGTATCTATGGAGATCAGTATCTCTGGTAAAGGCAAAGGAAATGAAGTTTTCTGTGAAAATCAACAAACCTCCAGAAACTCAAATTATCACAGAGGAGTGTTTATAGAAAGAAACAAGAGGAGGCAACCAGGGCTGATGTCTTCACAATGAGTTAGAAATCAATTTTCAATAATTGAGCAGACTCTGGGTTGCAGGAATAAATTATTTCAACTGGTGGGAATGTATAGCCAAGGTGGTATATTGGAACTTTCTGTAACTGTTGTAGTTATTAGAAGATTAGGATGTCAGGTTTCCTTAGAAATATGGGGAAACTATAATAGTGCAGATAAAACAGAGATTTTCATTAGAAAAATCCCACAAATGCTGTTTGCCTGGGAAGACAGAACACAAGACAACCACATATTCAAATCTTGTCCCATGAATGTGATCCTGCTTAGAGTATAGACACATTTCACTCTTTACCTTCAAGGAAATGATCTAGTAAAACTTCCCCATATTTATGGTTGAAATATCACAGAAGTACAAAACCCACAATTTTTCTAAAAATGAATTGAAAAAGGGGCTGGCACCGTGGCTCACATGGTTAATCCTCCCCCTGCAGCACCAGCATCCCATATGGGCCCCGGGTTCTAGTCCTGGTTGCTCCTCTTCCAGTCCAGCTCTCTGCTGTGGCCCGGGAGGGCAGTGGAGGATGGCCCAAATGCTTGGGCCCCTGCACCTACAATGGAGATAAGGAGGAAGCACCTGGCTCCTGGATTTGGATTGGCATAGATCCAAATGTATTTGCCATTTGAGGGGTGAGCCAATGGAAGGAAGATCTTTGTCTCTGTCTCTCACAGTCTAACTCTCACAAATAAAGAAATAAAAATACATTAAAAAATGAACTGAAGAAATGGACAGGGAAAAATTGGTTTCTAGATTACAGGTGAATATATTTATTAAATATTAGTCCATTCTGTGAAGTCTTATTCATTTTTGTGAAAGTAGAAAGTGAGAGAGAAACAGTGAGGAATAGATTTTCTATTAACTCTCTCCCCAAATACTATCAACAGTTATGACTAATCTGAAGCCAGAAGCCTGGAATTTCACCTACTCATCTCTATCACAGGGTCCCAAGCACATGAACCATTATCTGCTGCTTTCCAGTATCTATTATCTCAGAGCTGTATTGGAAGCAGAGTAGCCTCGGCTTAAACTGGCACTGTTTTGAGATACAGGCATCCCAAGCAGTGATTTAAGACATCTTACCACAAAAACCATTCAATCATACTTGGAAAAAATTCTGGTAGTAAACAGGATCATGGATGAACATTGGAAAATCTATGGATACAATTTAATATATTAATGTATAATGGAGAAAACCTGTATATTCATAAATATGTATCTTCTAATCATTTTTTGAAAATCTTATGATGGAATGAGGATATAAGCCTGAGCCATTCTCCCTCATTGCCCAAAGTAGATAAACTTTGGAATGTATTCCTTGCCCTTGAAACTCAATTGGGTCTCACAGCCTATTGCCTTCATACCCCACCCTGCATTATTTTCCAGGTTCCTAAGGCCCCCACCCAGTTCCTGGAATTCCCCTCCACTGCTGCCCCCTACCCTCATGCCCAGCCTTAGCCCTCCTCAAAAAGGTCTGGCCCCTGGGAATTGGGGCCTTCATGCTCCATCTTGTACAGGCAGTTGGTCACCCACCTCTGTGGATTAATTTTCTCTGAATAAATTCTGTCTGGCTGTAAATTCATACACTTTCTCCTCTATTCTACAACTCTTTTCCTAACATTTTGGTGCCCTGTGTGAGGAGGCACAAATGCAGAACTTTTCCTAACATCTTATCCCTCTTAAATACAAGTAACTTCATTCCTTTTACACGAGTATGCTAGAAGAAACAATTATATTTGATGTAGTGACATCATTTTTTTCTCACTTCAGTTGCCATGAAACTGGATGAACTGATTAAGACCAACCAGAAAAGTCTGGAGAAAAATCTGCATCAGGATGTTATGACAAATAATAAGACATTAACTCCCAAGGGAGTTGAATTCAGAAAAACACTTAATTTAAGTATAAGCCATATTCCAAAACTGAGTATCAAAAAGAGAAACTATTCAGGAATAAAACCTGAAGAATGCAGTATATGTCACAATATGTGTCCCCATTGTGGGCCTGATCAACTACAAGCTGGAGAGAAATTTTGTGCTACTAAGGTACCTGGGAACACTCTCCAGTTCTGTGAACCTCTTAATCAACAGCACAATATTCAGATCAAGGAGCAGGCACTTGAACAAATTGGACAAGGGAAAGTCTTCAAAAGCAAGAATATATTCTGTGAATCTGAGAAGCTTTTTATGGTAGAAACCTGTAATAAGTCAATTGCCACTATTGGCAAGACAACTCAAATAGTACAAGATTTCCATAAGAATTCTAACCTCAGTATACATCAACAAAGTCCCAAAAGAGAGAACGTTTATAAGTATATTGGGCCTGTGGAACCTGTTATTTACCAATCACATGTTAGACTGAATCATAGACCAAATATAGGGAAGAAATCCTATGCATGTAAACCTTGTGGGAAGTCATTCAGTATTAAATTCTGCCATACCCTCCATCACAGCACTCATATAAGTGGAAAACCCTCATGTGTGTAATGATTGTGGAGAAACCACTCACCAGAAGTCAGATCTCATTAGACATCAGAGAATTCACACAGGGTTGAAATCTTATAAATGTAATGACTGTGGGAAGTTCTTTGGCCAGAAGAAACACCTCATAAATCATCAGAGAATTCACACAGGGGAGAAACCTTATGAATGTAATCATTGTGGAAAAGCTTTTGGCCAGAAATCAACACTCACAAATCATCAGAGAAGTCACACAGGGGAGAAACCTTATGAATGCAATGACTGTGGAAAAACCTTGGGCCAGAAGTCAAACCTCATAAATCATCAGAGAAGTCACACAGGGGATAAGCGTTTATGAGTGCAATGACTATGGAAAACTCTTTGGCCAGAAGCCACACCTCATAAATCATCAGAGAATTCACACAGGGGATACGCCTTATGAATGCAGTGACTGCAGAAAAGCCTTTGGCCAGAAGGCAAACCTCAGAAAGCATCAGAGAATTCACACAGGGGAGAAACCTTATGAATGCAATTACTGTGGAAAAACCTTAGGCCAGAATTCAAACCTCAGAAAGCATCAGAGAATGCACACAGAAGACAAGCATTATGAATGCAATGCCTGCGGAAAAAGCTTTGGCCAGAAATCACAACTCAAAATGCATCAGAGAAGTCACACAGGGGAGAAACCTTATGAATGCAATAATTGTGGAAAAGCCTTTGCTGAGAAGTCAAAGCTCACAAAGCATCAGACAATTTGTACTGGGGGAAACCTTATGAGTGCAATGACTGTGGAAAAACCTTTGCTGAGAAGTCAAACCTCAGAAAGTATCAGAGCCTTCACACCATGGAGAAAGCTTATAAATGAAATGACTGTGGAAAAGCCTTTGGTCCCATCCTTGCATACCAAGGATAAATCCCACTTGGTCTGGGTGGATGATCTTTCTGATGCATTGTTGGATTCAATTGGCCAGAATTCTGTTGCAGATCTTTGCATGTATGTTCATCAGGGAAGTTGGTCTATAATTACTTTCTTTGTTGCACTTTTTTCAGGTTTAGGAATGAAGGTGATGCTGGCTTCATAGAAAGAATTTGGGAGAATCACCTCTCTCTCAATTGTTTTGAATAACTTGAGAAGAATTGCAGTTAGTGCTTTAAATGTCTGTTAGAATTCAGCAGTGAAGCCATCCAGTCCTGGGGTTTTCTTGGCGGCGAGGATCTTTATTACTGATATCATTTCCATCCGGTTATGTGTGTGTTTACGTTTTCTATATCTTTGTTGCTCAATTTAGGTAGGTTTTATGGATGGAAGGATGGTGGAAAGCCTCTTTGCTGTACTTCATAACTCATAAGATATCAGAGAATCCACACAAGGAATTTTCTACATGACCTTTTTGTGCAAGTTATCTCATGAAATATTAGAGAATTCACCAAGGGGAGAAATGCATGAATGTAATACATGTGAATAAGCCTTTGTGGTGCAAATCAGACCTCATCAAACATAAAAGAATTCTCATGGGGAGCAATTTTATGAATGTAATGACTCAGAGCCTTTTACCATAATTCAGCCCTCATTGTACATCATCAAATTCATATAGGGAAAAACTCCTTTGAAAGTAAAATCCCTTTAATTAGAAGCCATACCTCATAAGACAACAGGGAATTCACATGGGAGAGAAACCTTATGGGTGTAATGAGTGTTGGAAAGCTCTGCCCAAATCTCTCCTTATATCAGAATGCACAACATATATATCTAATGAATGAAATAAATGTGAGAAAGTCATTTCACATAGGTAATGCCTCATAATCCATCATGGAATTTGAACAAGGGAGAGACCTTAACAATATAATGAATGTGGAAGAGCTTTTCTCCAAAATTCATGTAAGTATTGTGACAAAACCTTTTGCTGGAAATCACATCCTATCCAACAGAGACTCATGTAAAGGAGAAAGCTTATAAATATTATTAGTGTGAAAAGGTTGTTTGTCAGAAGTCAATGGTACATCAGAGAATTGACACAGGTGGTTTCTTAGGAGTATACCGATTGTGTAAAAACATTTTCTTTATTTCAGGCTTGTATAGATACAGAATTCACAAAAGGTGATAGTCTTTGCATGCTGTAAATACGATAAAACCTTTAGCCAGAAATTAGACATCAACAGACTTCAGAGAATTCATAAGGAACAAAAGTCTATGCAATGAATTTGGAAAAAGTATTTCTGCTATAAATCAGTCTTCAATTCCCATGAATAGACTCACAAATGAGAAAACATGCATGCATACAAAAGTTTTGTACCATAAATTATCTCTAGATGGTAAACTAATATATCACACAAAAGAAAAATCATGAGTATAATGGAATTGGGAATCGCTTTGCTATAAGGCAGAGTTCCAGAAAGCTTAGCAAGATTACAGAAAAGTCTCTGAAAATGTAACATGTCTGAAAGATTTGTTGGCATCACAAACTGGAGGATAGCTCAAGTGCATGTGTTTTTGTGACCTGGCATCCAAATTGATATCTCTTTTTCTTTGATGAATTCCTTGTTTATTTATTTAGCAGATTTAGAGACAAAGGATTCCTGTCCATTGATTTACTACTATATGCCCACAATTGCCATGGTAAGGTCTATGGCAAAAACTGAGTGCTGGGGGCTGTGAATCTGATTCATCACTGATAACATTGAAGACATTGGTTCCTGGTTCTTATGCTGCTATGCATGGAAATGTTTCTCTAATTTCATTTTCAAATAGTTCATTGTTAATATAAAGAAATGCTTCTAATTTTTAAAATTTCATTGAAATAATTTGTGATTAATGTGTCCTAGTCATGCATTATTACAGGGTGTAGTGCAATATTTGCACACATTTATGCAGTAAAAAGTGATCAAGCTAAGCAACTACAGTTTTATTAATTTTTAAAGAGTTATTTATTTGAAAGACAGAGTTACAGAGAGAAGTAGCAGCAGAGAGAGAGAGAGGTCTTCCTCTGCCGGTTCACTCCCCAGGTGGCCCAATGGCCGGAGCTCTGCCAATCTGATGCCAGGAACCAGGAGCTTCTTCCAGATCTCCCACTTGGGTGCAGGGACCCAAGGACTTGGGCCATCTTCTACTGCTTTCCCAGGCCATAGCAGAGAGTTGGATCAGAAGAGGAGCAGCCAGGACTAGAACTGGTACCCACAGGGGATGCTGGTGCTTCAGGCCAGGGTGTTAGCCCACTGTGCCATAATGCTGGCCCCCAAGCAACTACAGTTTCTAATTCTTCTCCATGATTTGAGACTACCAGTTCCTCTCTTTCAGTTCTTTACACAGAACCTAATATGGTTGAATGTAGTCATCTCATTATATTATGGGGCACCAGAAGTTCTTTCTGCCTCTTTGTATTTTGTTACCTATTATCCAATCCCCCTCTATCCCTAGCTGCTTCCCTTCTCAGCCTCTAGTAATCACAGTTCTGTGTTCAGATCCATTATTTTCTCTCACTTCCACATGTGACAAGGACCAGGTGACATTTGTGTTCCTGCTTCTGGCTTATTTCAATTAATTTAATAATATTTGGTCTTTTTTGAATCTAAATGAAGTTCCCCTGTCCATTTTTTTCATTGATGGATAGCTAGATTGGTTTCAAATCCTGGCTGCAGTGAACTGTGTTATAGTGGCTGTGTTATGGGAAAATTGCTGTATCTTTGATATGCTCTTCTCCTTTCCTTCTAATAAAAGTTCCTTATTCTATATAGCCAAGAGCAAGATAACTCTCACATGGTAGGTCAATTTTTATCTTATTTTAAATTTTTGTTATTTATTTGAAAGAGTTACAATAGAGATAGGGACACAGAGGTCCTCCATTAGCTGGTTCGCTCTACAGATGACTACAAAGGCCAGAGTTATGCCATTCTGAAACCTGGAGACAGGAGCTTCCTCTGGGTCTCCCACATGGGTGCATGGGCCCAAGGACTTGGGCCATCTTCTACTGCTATCCCAGGAGATAGCAGAGAGCTGGATTGGAAGAAGAGCAGCTGGAACTAGAACTGGCACCCAAATGGGATTCTGGCCCCTCAGGCGCTGCACAACAGCACCGGCCCAATTTTTATCCTTTTTAAGGAATGGCCATACTGTTCTGCATAACATCTGTACTAACTTGTGTTTTCATCCACCATATATGATGGTTTTCTTTTCCCATGTGCTCTCTAGCATTTGTTATTTTTTATCAGTTTGGCATCAAGATGATATAGTATTGTTCATGTTTTTGTGTATTTTGAAATCAGTTAATTTGTTTATTAAATCTTTGTTTATTTGAAAAGTGGATTTAGAGAGAGGAGGAAAGACAGAGATAGCTTTCATCTGCTGGCTCACACCCCAGAGAGTTTCAAAGTTGAGCCTGGGGCATGCTGAAGTCAGGAGCTTCATCCAAGTCTCCCACATCAGTGGCAAGGACCCAAGTCCTTCGTCCATCTTCTGCTGATTTCCCAGGTGTTTAGCAGTGAGCTAAATTGGAAGTGGAGATTCCTAAGCTCAAAGTGGAACTCACATGATATGCTGGCCTCACAGATTGCAGCTTACCCCACTTAGCCACAATGCCAGCCCCTCTATCAATTTAATTCCTCAAAAATAGGTCAGTAATGTTGGCATCTATCTCATTTTGTTTTTTCTCTGTTATTATTCAACTTATTGATGTCTTATTTTTGTTCACATTATTCCTCTCAATTGCTCTACCTGAGGTGAGTAGGGCTGCTGTGTTGCTTGAATGAAGTGTATGCTTTAGATTACTCATTTACTGAGTGCATGTCATTCACATAGCACTTCACCGAAATTCTACTATGTCCCAAATCCTCTTCTAGGCACAGAATTCAGACCACTTTTCTCTTAGGCCTAGATCTTGCCTTTAACATACTATTTGGAATTTAGTAGCTCATGAAATCTGCAGACTGCATAAATGAATGAATATTTTGAGGGCTGTGTTTTTGTGGAGGAACTTCATAGGAGACCGAAGGAATAAAATAAATCTAAAGTATCCACAGTATACAGAATGTATACTATTTTACAAGCCACAGAGAAGAGGAAGAAGAAGGAAAGTAGTGAGACTAGAAAGTTTGTGGCAAGACTAACAGGCACTGGTCAAGAACTTAATAAGCCCATTAGGAAAGCAGTAAGGTTTCTTTGTCTCCCCGTAGACTCTGCTCTCCAGAGGTGAACAGGGTCCTCTAAACCCACTTGCTGCACACACAAACACCTGAGTGTTGTATTCTCCCACAGGTGTTGGAGACTGATATGGTGTTCTGATTTATATTTACATAATGGCTAGTGACATCGGGCATATTCACATGTTTTGACCATTTACATTTCTTCTGAGAAATGTCTATTCAGATCCTTGCCTGTATTTTTTGGAGTTTTTCCAATTCATGTAAATGTTCTGGAAATCTGTAAACATTCAGAGTTTTAATTTTTCCTGCCATCTGTTCATTGTATCTACACTCTGATGTTTACTTTGTTGTGAAGAAGTATCTTAGTTGGATATACTCAAATGTCTCTGTTTTTATTTTTGTGACTATTGCTATTGGAATCTTACCCAAAAGCTATTGTGTGTTGACAATATTTAGAGTTTCCCTATGTTTACTTGGGTTTGGGTCTTATGATTAGATTTTTCATTCACTGTGAGTTCACTTTCACATAGTGTAAGTGATGTTGGAGTCTATTTTCAGGCTTCTACATTTGGATCATCAAGTTCCTCTGCACCACTTGTGAAAGAGATTCTTCTTTCTCCAGTTCATTTTAGTTCCTTTGTTAAAATTGAGTTGCTGGTAGAAATTTGGGTTTATTTCTATGCTACCTAGTTTTTTCCATTGAACTATGTGTCTGTTATTATATCAGTGCTAACACTTCTTCTTTTTGTGTTTTTTTTTTTTTGCAGTTTATTTATTTATTTGAAAGGCAGAGTCACAGAGAGGTAGAGGCAGAGAGAGAGAGAGGTCTTCCATCCACTGGTTTACTCCCCAAATGGCCACAATGGCCGGAGCTCTGTTGATCTGAATCCAAGTGTCAGGAGCTTCTTCCAGGTCTCTATGCAGGTGCAGGGGCCCAAAGACTTTGGCCATTTTCTACTTTTTTCTCAGGCTATACCAGAGAGGGGTATAAGAAGTGGAGCAGCTGGGAAACATACTGGCACCCATATGAGATACCGGCACTGCAGACGGTGACTTTACCTGCTTTGTCATAGTGCTGACCCCTGTAATATGTCTTAAAATATGGTGTGATGTCTCCAGCTTTTTTTTGCTTTATAATATTTCTTTAGATGTTAAGCATCTCTCATGTTTCTATATGAATTTTAGCATCATTTTTTCTAGCTCTGAGAACATCGTTGGTATGTTGATTGGGATTGCATTGAATTTGCAAATTGCTTTTGGTAGTATGGACATTTTGATATTATTCTTCCCATTCACAAACATAAGTTTTCTGTGAGACTGTTAAAAAGCCTTGACAAAAATTGGACTTTATTACACAAAAATTCATCACTTTTTGGGATCATTTAAATCCATAATTTTGCACTAATATTTGATAAATAATGAAAGACTTTCTCTGAGCATTTTAGTAGGAGAAATTAAAATATTTATTTTATCAATTTCTTCAAATATTGTTTAGATGTGATATTCAAATATTGTTTAGAGCCATTGTCTGTATTCCCTCTAAATTACGATCTTTCTGCTTTTTGCCTGTTAAACTTGTCCCTTGATTCAACAACCCTTTTTAATGTAATGTAAATGGAAAATGTCATTTCATAAGCTAAAAAAAAATGACAAAGAAGGAAAAAGAAGGGAGGGAGGTTGAATATATAATTATGTTCTCTTAATTTTTTCTATGAACCGTACTGAATCTTTTAAAAGCTAATGAAAATTAAAACTCTAAATTGGACCATTATGACCAATATTTAAAACAAGTGATTAAAAACTGTAGATGTCTTCAATTTTGATTATCATTCTTATTTAGAATATCTGAAAGAAATCCGGCTTCTCACTTAAAATATACCAGTGTTTTAGAATTCAGTATTAAATGACTTTGTTTAAAAGTGTTATTTAATCTATTGCTTTAAGTGGTAATACTATGGCCATTGTAAAACAAAATCCTTATCATTTTCCATAAAACAGAAAGGGCCTTTAAAACATCATCACTAAAAATATTAAGAGACCTAAAATATAACATTCTTAAAACCCAAGTGATACCATTCAAAATTTTCAAATATGCAGGGATAGTTCATGTCAAGTAACTAAATAATTGTGAAGTGTATATATGGAATAGCTTCTATAAATTCTTTTGGCAAGGGCTGGCACTGTGCCATAGTGGGTGAGGCTGCCACCTGCAGTGCTGGTATTCCATAGGGGCATCAGTTCAAGACCTGGCTGCTCCACTTCCTATCCAGCTCTCTGCTATGGCCTGGGAAAGCATTATAAAATGGTGCAAGTCCTTGGGCCCCTGCACCTGCATAGGAGACCAGGAAGAGGCTCCTGGCTCCTGCCTTCCAGTTGGCACAGCTCCAGCCATGGAGGCCAACTGTGGAGTGAACCAGTGAATGGAAGACCACTCTCTCTGCCTCTCCTTCTCTGTCTGTGTAATTCTGACTTTCAAATAATATAAATAAATCTTTAAAAAATTATTTTGGCAAATAGATGAAGCTACTTGTTGTACATTTCAAATAAATAGCAAACATACTAGAAAAATATATTGAATAAAATTTAAGCAACTCATAGCTATACACAGAAATTTCTCACCATAACAACATAGCAACCACTAAATTTCCAAACTTAATTTTCCACAACTTAGAATCTTTAACTCCAGAAGGAGTATGAAATTGACAGAACAGTGGCCTATGTATCAGGATACCTAATGCTAATACAGAATTATCCCTGCTACAACTTACCTGTGTGACCTTGAACAATTCACTTTACTTCTCTGGGCCTTGGCATTTAGCATCCTCATGTGATAAAGGAGGCTTGGATAAGATCAGTTGTACTCTATCTTGAGACTTCAACGATCTCTCAGTTTCGAACAGGCACCTTAGGGGAAAGTAAACCTTTAGATCAAAGCTTACATTTTTAAATCTAAATATATTTTAAACTCTTTCTACAACTAGTACAAAACAACACATTCAAATGTGTACCATGCCACTTTTCAATATTTGGGAATAATTAATGCATCATTTTAGAGCATTGTCTTGAGGCCAGTGCTGTGGTGTAGCCAGTAAAGCCACTGCATGCAGTGGGGGCATCCCATATGGAGGCTGGTTCAAGTCCCAGCTGCTCCACTTTCCATCCAGCTGTCTGCTATAGCCTGGGAGAGCAGTAGGAAGTTGGCCCAAGTCCTTGGGCCCCTGAATCTGCATGGGAGACCCTGAAGAGGTCCTGGCTCCTGGCTTCAGATTGGCATATCTCTGACCTTTTAGGCCATCTGGGGAGTGAACCAGCAGATGGAGGACCTCTCTCTCTCTTTTCCTCTTGTTCACTATCTGTGTAACTCTGACTTCCAAATAAATAAATAAATCCTTTAAAAAATCAAAAGAATATTGTCTGGCACACAGTGAACCACTAAGTACAAGATATTATTAGTAATATTAGATTGAAATGTTGAAATAAACTAGGCAATAAGCCTTAAGATGCAAATTAATACCAAGAAATATAATCTCAAATTTCTGTGTTCAACAAGGTAGTCTCTTTTTCACTACTAACTTTATACTGAATAAGATATTTTGATATTTTGTTAAAAGTAAATTTATCAGAGGCCAGCGCCATGGCTTACTTGGTTAATTCTCTGCCTGTAGTGCGGGTATCCCATATGGGCAAAGGGTTCTAGTCGTGGTTGCTCCTCTTTCAGTCCAGCTCTCTGCTATGGCCCAGGAAGGCAGTGGAGGATGGCCCAAGTGCTTGGGCCCTGCACCCAGATGGGAGACCAGGAGTAAGCACCTGACTCCTGGCTTTGGATGGGCACAGCTCCAACTGTGGCAGCCATTTGGGGAGTGAACCAATGGAAGGAAGACCTTTCTGTCTTTCTGTCTATAACTCTACCTGTCAAATAAAAAAAATTATTAGTTTTTCATAAAAACTGCAGTATTGAAAAGGTTCTAAAATCCCTCTAATTCTAAATGTCTGTGACTGCTAACTCATTAGCACATATTGCATTCTTTACATCTGGGTAATCATGATAATTCACTTTTAAATGATTAACAGATCTGCTGTTATATATAAATACATGCTTTTCCAAAAATCATACAATAAGCAGGCTACATAATTTACTTCAAGTAAAATTGCCATATCCAGTCCTACAATTGTAAATAAGACAGTTTCAATTGTTCAGCATTATCAATTATAAATTCCAATAGCGTAGCAATAGTCATAAAAATAAAGGATCCGATGCTGTGGTGTAGCAAGTAAAGCTGTGGCTTGCAGTGCTGACATCCCACATGGGTGCCAGTTCAAGTCCTGGCTACTCAAATTACTATCCATCTTTTTAGGCAAGTAAGACTTACTATCCAGCAGTAGAGGATGGCCCAGGCCCTTGGGCTCCTGCACCTGCATAGGAGACCCAAAAGATGCTGCTAGCTCCCGGCTATGGATCGGCACAGCTCCAGCCATTGTGGCCAAATGGGGAGTGAACTAGTGGTTGGAAGACTGCTCTCTCTCTCTCTCTCTCTCTCTCTCCTTCTCTGTGTGTGTAACACTGAACTTCAAGTAAAATAAATGAATCTTTTTTTAAAAAGGACGAAATAAAAAGGAAGATGAATATTATAAAATTGTTTAACTTTTATTTAATAAATATAAATTTCCAAAGTACAGCTTTTGGATTACAGTGGGTTCCCCTACCCCATAACTTCCCTCCCACCCATAACCCTCCTATTTCCTGCTCCCTCTCATATCCCAGAATATTACAAAATTGTATAAAAGACATTTGTACAGTAAACAAATATACTGATTTCTAATGCAATATTTGAATACTTGAAGCAGCAAGGCTAAGTACTTCTTAGCCAAAATAACATGTTTTGTCCAGTGTAAAACCCATTTACCATCCCAATACACAAAGGGATTTGGGGCAATAAGGAAAAAAAGAAGTCCACACATGCAGAAATTTTAAGCAAAACAAAATAGAGAATGTATTTAGTTTCATGAAAATCACACGAGAATTAATAGTATTCCACTCATTTCCAATAAATATTTTTAAGTTTAATGAATGAATGAATTTTCAGTTACATAGCAGAAAGCTTCTACCCTCTCCCATAAAACTGAAAAAGAAACTTTTTAAAAGTAAAAACTGATGAAAGAATTCTGCAATACATGTTAATGTTAAGTAGCGCAGCAGAGTTTATTTAGAAATACAAACACACACACAGAAAATAAATACATTAAAATCTTACTGAATAGGTCAGTAATAGTTCAGGATCCAATATAGTGTGCAAAAGATTCTGGATTTCCCAGTCACTTTGTATAGGAAATGATGTGCTTTGCTATGTAGCATGTACCTGTAGATTCCTGAACACCTCCACTTTGCTTCTTACCCTGAGTCCTAGCAAATACAGGAACACAGCTGTTGAATCATTCATTTTCTGGATTTGGGAATATCAAAGAATTAATCAGTATAGAAAATTGTACAGCAGAGACCAAATATCCAAGGGAGTTCAGGAAAATGAATTGAACAAGTCAAACTACTATGAATGTATACTGAATGCTCTGTTTTAATATGTCTTACTTACCTAAAAAGACATGAGGGCTATTGCTCTCTCTCTCTTAATACAACTAAGGAGAAGATATCACCAATGCTCAAGAAAAATGAATAGACAGCAGAGCTAATACAAAATCCCAAAAATCTAAAATAGAAAAACTGGATATGCACTCTTTACACATACAATGAAGTGACAATGAAGTAGAACAAATCTAAAATTAGAAAAAAATCTTTTTTTAAAGATTTATTTATTTATTTGAAAGTCAGAGTTACACAGAGAGGCAGAGAAGAGAGAGGGGTCTTCCATTCACTGGTTTACTGCCCAGTTGGCTGCAATGGCCAGAGTTGCTCCGATCCAAAGCCAGGAGCAAGGAGCTTCTTCCAGGTCTCCCACATGGGTGCAGGGGCCCAGGACTTGGGCCATCTTCTACTGCTTTCCCAGGCTATAGCAGAGATCTGGATCCATATGAGATGCCAGCACTGCAAGTGGTGGCTCTACCCACTACGCCACACCGCTGGCCCCAAAAATTCTTGTCAAATTAAGAACATTTAACCTTTGTTTTAGAATGAATTATTAAAATATCTAAACTGGGGGAATACATAATTTCTTTCTTTAGAAATCAGAAGAGAAAAAGAACACTTCAAGGCTACTCTGACACCACACAGAAGGAATGGAGAATCATGACCTCAATTAGCCTAGGGACAGAATAAAAGGGAGGGAAATAGGAACAACAGAATTAAGATGAATAAGCTTTGACAGCTGAGAGAATCTGAATGTAAAGAAAAGGCATCCAGTTAACTGAACCAATAGAGATAAGTCTGAGAGGAAAAAACATTGTTAAGACATATTAATGGGGCCAGAGCTGTGGCTTAGTAAAGTCAAAAAAAATCAAAAATTTGTCGTTAAATTATATAATTAAAAAAGATAAAAAAAGATATTCAATCTTAAGTCTCTATAGCATAAGATATACATCAATTTTCCCAGGTTCTATTTGCATTTATTAACAAAGTTACATGGGTATAATCACTACAGTGACTCCAATAAGTCTTTTTATAAAAATTATTTTTTATTTTGACAGGCAGAATGGATAGTGAGAGAGACAGAGAGAAAGGTCTTCCTTTTTTTCTGTTGGATTACCCCCCAGTGGCTGCTGCAGCCAGTTTGCTGGACTTGAAGAGGAGCAACTGGGACAGAATCTGGCACTCCCAGCAGGACTAGAACTCGGTGTGCCTGTGCTGCAGGTGGAGGATTAGCCTATTGAGCCATGGCACCAGCCTCCAATAACTCTTAACCTGAGATGCAACTAAACTTAACAAGGATACTCAATAGGAATTTTAGAAGAATTCCAAAATATGTATCAGAATAAAAATAAATACTTTTCTTGGTACATCTCTTTTTAACTATACTATTGTCCAAATTTCCAATTGTCAGAATTACAAAAAAAATCCCAGAAGCAGCAGAGTTGGTCCAACATGATGAGGAATACAATTAAGTTTTTCAGTTACAACTTACCTAGAGAAAATGAGAATTCTCAGATCCCAGATTAAAATAACCAAGAAGGCCCAATAAAAGAAAACTCAATGTCTTCATACACTAACATTTATTACCTCAGATGTGTTTAACAAAAAGGTGATTATTCCAGCTATATCCCATTAGGTAACCCAATTTTAGCTGCTAAATCCAATTAAAAAAAAAAAAGCACCTCATGATATATTACTAAAATCATATTGCTATATACCATCCACAATGTCCACTGAACCTTATACCTAATGTTAACAGATCTGATGAAAATCAATAGATAAATGATGTGTCTTAACCAAGTGTGGCAAATGCGTTTTGTTCAAAGTTTTTCCAAAAATCCTGAGTCTCAGTTTGCCTTCACCTTGAAAAGAAACTTTTGAGGTTTATAAATCAGTCTAGCTTCTTTGGGCCTCACTCCAATGCAAGGGGCTAAAATCCATCAAAATAAACTCTAGGCACTGTCCTTGTGCTCCCAGTGACTTTTTCACTCTAGGGGCTCACAAACCTTCTAAATTCTTTAGATCACCTGTGATGTCCATTAGTTCTCAAAGACTACGATGCAAGTAATTTCCCCTCTTGGAACCTTGTTATTAACTGTGCTGTATGAGAAATGAAGTCTCCTACACACCTTGTGCTTACGATTCTCCAAACCATGTTGTCTGCTAGGACTTTGGCCATGAATATAGGACAGCAATACCTGAACATGATTACTGAGATCTCCTTAATAAAGGATAGACTGGGGCCAGCACTGTGGTGCAGTGGTGTAATCCTTTACTTGCAATGCTGGCACCCCATATGAGCACCAGTTCTAGTCCCCATTTCTCCTTTTCCCATCCAGCTCTCTGCAATAGCCTGGGAAAGCAGTAGAAGCTGTTCCAAGTGCTTTGGTCCCTGCCAAAATATGGGAGACCTGGAAACTGCTAGCTCAGATTGGCCCAGCTGCAGACATTGCAGTCATTGGCGGAGTAAATGAGCATATGGAAGACCTTTCTCTCTGTCTCTTCCTCTCACTGTCTGTAAGTAAACCTGTCAAATACATAAATAAATTCTTTATATATATATTTACATTTATTTATATATATTTATGTATATAAATATATTCATATATAAAATATATTATAATTTAGCATATAATATCTTATATGTGTTAATTAAAAATAGATAATATTATATAATTTATTATAAGTATTATATATAATATATATTTTTAATAACTATTTTAACAAAATTTCTCAGAACCCATCTAATCCAAACCTTGGACAATTGGGAGCTGTTGTACTTGGCCCACCCATAATTGAAATGGATTCTAAATCCTTCAACTGCAAGGAGAGTATCATAGACATTAATGCTCCAAACGGATCCAGTTCCCTGCTAATGTGTCTGGAAAAGCAGCACAGGGTGACTCAAATATTGGGGCTCCTGCACCCTTGTGAGAGACCTGGAAGAAGCCCCTGGCTCCTGATATCAGTCTGGCCTAGCTGCAGTCATTGCAGCCATTTGAGGAGTGAACAAACCAGGAGGAAGATCAATCTCTCCCATTCTCTCCATCTAGTGCTGCCTTTCAAATTCATAAAAGGATCTTTAAGAAAATAGATCACTTCAATAAATTTGCCATTGCTCAGTCATGATGACTTTTACTACCTTCAGTTCTTTTTCAAAAGATTTATTTATTGGAAAGGCAGATAGAGGAGCTGGTGGTTGTGGTGCAGTGGACAAAGCTGCTATCTGTTACATTGGCATCCTGTATGTGCACCAGTTTAAGTACCAGCTATTCCATTTCTGATCCAGCTCCTTACCAATGGACTGAAAAAGCAGGGAAAGATGGCCCAAGTGCCTGGGATGCTGCCACGCACATTGCAGGAAAAGCTCCTGGCTTCAACCTGGCCACACTCTGGCTATTAAAGTCATCTCAAAAATGAATTAGGTGGTGGAAGATTTCTGTCTCTCCCTCTCTCTGTAACTCTTTCAAATAAGTAATTAAATATTTTAATATGATTAACAAAAAGGCAGAGAGACACATAGATAAAAAAGAAGGAAAGAGAAGCAGAGAGATCTCCCATCTTCTGGTTCACTTTCTATATGGCTACAACTGTGCAAGACCAGGTTTCAAATCCCCATTGAGGTTACAGTTCTCCAAATTAGATGACAGGAAGGAAACAATTTGAGCTATTATCCGTTGCTTCCTAGGGGTATTAACATGAAATTGGTTTGGAAGTGGAGTACCCAAAACTCAGATTAGCACTGCAATATAGGATGTGGGCATCTGTTGTGACTGCTAACAAATTGGAAATCCTAGAGGAAAAATCAACAGATTCCTGGACATACACAATATACCAAAATTGAGTCATGAAGACACATAGAAAAGCTAAACAAACCAAAAACCAAGACAGAGATTGGATGAGTAATAAAGACCCTCCCAACAAGCAAAAGTCCAGGATCAGACAGCCTCACTATTGAATTCTACAGGACTTTTAAAGAGCTAATCATTCTCAAATTATTCAACACAATTGAAAGAGAGACAATCCTCTCAAACTCCTTCTATTAATCCTGCATCACCCTAATTCTTCAACTAGAAAAAGATACAGTTGAGAGAGAGTACTATAGAAAAATATCCCTGATGGGGGCCAGTGCCATAGCACACTGGGTTGATCCTCCACCCGTGGAGACAGCATCCCCTATGGGTGCCAGTTCTGGTCCCGGTTGCTGCTATTCCAGTCCAGCTTTCTGCTCTGGACTGGGAGGGCAGTGGAGGATGGCCCAAGTGCCTGGATCCCTGCACCCGCATGGGTGACCAGGGAGATGCTCCTAACTCTGGCTTCCGATTGAACCAGCACCACCTGTTGTGCCATATGGAGCATAAACAAGCAGATAAAATACTTCTGTCTCTCTGCCTCTGCCTCTCCCTATAATTAACTACACCTTTCAAATAAATAATTCTTTTGAAAAAGTCAACAAACAATAAAGGCTGGTGGAGAGGGAGAGAAAAAGGTACCCTAACCCACTGTTGGTGGGAATGAAGCCATTATGGAAGGCAGTATCAAAGTTCCTCAGAAATCTGAAAACAAACATACCATATGATCCTGCCATCTGACTCCTAGGAATTTATCCACATGAAATGAAATAGAATATGCATAGGCATGAGTTATCTGTACCCTCATGTTTATTACAGCTCAATTCATAATAGCTAACATGGAATCAACCCAGATGTCCATCAACTGGTGACTGGAACAAAAATATGAGCTATATATACAGTGTAAAATACTATTCAGCCATAATTGTGAATGAAATCCTATCTTTTGTAACTAAATGGATGAACTGGAAAAAAGTATGCTTCATGAAAGAAGCCAGCCCCCAAAAGACAAATACCATATGTTTTCTCTGACTGGTGGTAATTAATATATAGACAACGAAAAGTAGCATATGAGTTAAATTGATATTTTGAGATTTGAGTATTGTTCATAGCACTTTTCTGAACTCTTTGATAGAGTAAACAACATATACTCATTGATATTTCTGCTACTACTTGCTGAATTCTTTATTTTGTAGAGGGTTAAAGCTTGTGATTCTAAAATAAAATCAAAGCATGCAGCTGTCAAAATTAAAAGAAAATAAAACGAGAAGGAGGGAGTTGGAAATATGAGACCAAGGGAAGATAGGGTAGGATGTTATCAGTTTGCTCTTCAATCTGTATATATAAATTACATGAAGTTTGTTCACTTAATATGCATTTAAAAATATAAACTTAACACTGGAAAAAAAAGACCTGAGATCAGTGTTTTCTGGATCACCATTAAAAAAATTTAGTCTTCATTTATGTCTGACCATATTTAATTTCTTATTTATTTATTTTATAAGAAAATTAACATCACCATTCCTAACAAGTCCATCCTGCTTCATCCATATCTATCAGTTCCCACTATGCTAATAATTTCTCATGAACTTAAATCCATATCATCTTAAAGTGATGTAATGTGGGGCAGGCGCTGTGGCATACCAGATAAAGTTGCTTCCTGCAATGCTGGCAAGCCATGTGGGTGCCAGTTCAAGACGTGGCTGCTCCACTTCTGAACCAGCTCTCTGCTATGGCCTTGGAAAGCAGTAGAAGGTGGCCCAAGTCCTTGGGGCCTTGCACACATGAGAGATCCGGAAGTAGCTCCTGGCTTCGGATTGACACAGACCAGCCATTGCGGCCAACTGGGAGTAAACCAGCAGATGGAAGACCTCTATGTTTCTGTCTGTCTGTCTCTCTCTCTACCTCTCCCCTATTTGTGCAACTCTTTCAAATAAATAAATCTTTAAGAAAAAAGCCAGAATCATGTCATTATTTATGTGTTTTAGAGGCTTTGCAGATGTTGATTACATGTGCCATGAAAACCCATCAAAATGCAAATCCTATAAGAGGCAACTCCATGTGCACTAAACTGGTAAAATCCAGTGCATGTGTTGAGAAAAACACACTAGCAATACATTTCAAAAAGCTGTGAAATATTATAAGTGGCTGTCAAAAGCTAAAAATCTGACAATGACTCATTATGTCATTTATTTATACATAATGCTGAGAAAATCAGAAGTATTTGTTAAAAATTCTGCTAAAATGCACTAGATTTATAATTTTTAAATGCATCGTTCCTAGATGTAATGCAGTCCTGTGCTACTTTAGAGTATCAGAAATTTAAAATGCTGGACTTGTGCTGTGTTGGAGCAGGTTAACTCCCTGGCCTGAAGCACCAGCATCCCATATGGGGGCCGGTTCAATACTCAGCTGCTCCACTTCTGATCCTGCTCTCTGCTATGGACTGGGAAAGTAGTAGAAGGTGGCCCAAGTCCTTGGGCCCCTGTACCCATCTGGGAGACCTGGAACTAGCTCCTGGCTCCTGGCTTTGGATCAGCACAGCTCTGGCAGTTGCAATCAATTAGGGAGTGAACATCAGATGGAAGACCTCTCTCTTTCTCTCTGGCTCTTCTCTCTGTCTGTAACTCAACTTGTAAATAAATAAATAAATCTTTAAAACAATTAAGAAACTTAAAAAGGGAAAGGTTTTTAAAAATGTATTTATTTATTGTGAGGCAGAATTACAGATATAGAGAGGAAGAGAAGGAGAGGTCTTCTATCGACTGGTTCCCCCCTAAATGGCCAGAATGGCTGGAGCTGGGCCGATCTGAAGCCAGGTGCCAGAAGCCAGGAGCCAGCAGCTTCCTCCAGGTCTCTCACATGGGTGCAGGGGCCCAAGCACTCAGGGCATATTCCAGAGCTTTCCTAGGCCATTAGTAAAGAGCTGGATTGGAAGTGCAGGAGCAGGGACTCAAACTGGTGCCCATGTGGGATGCTGGTGCTGCAGGTGGATGCTTAATCTACTATGCCACAGAGTGGGCCCAGTGAATGGTTTTAGGAAGACATCTTTCATGTAGACTAGGCTGCAATATTGCAAGGTAAGGTTTAGCTTTTATTCCCACACATCAGTATTCATCTTTTAGCAACTATAAATACTGAATATCATACATATAGACATAAATATAGGTAATTGCAGATTTTTTTGTCATTCTTTCTAATTCTCTTTTTAATGTCTGCTAATAGGCCATCTTATGGATTATTATATTGATGTTACCCGTACACAACCATCAGGCATTTCCACTGTTGAATGTGTTTATGTGTACAGGTAGTTTTGTTTGTGTGTACATGAATGCACATTTGATGGAGATAGCACTGACAGTAATACTGTGAGAATTCCTAACGCTGATTTCAAACTTTCTGTCCTCCGCAGAGATGGCTGTCATTGAAGTAGACCACAGGGCCCCTTTTGCTGTTGTGAACTGAAATGTGCCTCCCTAAAACTCAAACACTGAAGTGCTAATCACCAACATGACTTTACCTGAGGAAAGTAGTTTTAAGCAGATCAAATGATAGATGTGTCTGTCACATCGGAGAAAGGCTTCTGGAAAACTCGAGCCTATTAGCACCTTGATCTGATATTTTCTACCTCTACAACTCTGAGAAGTAAAATTCTATGATGTAAATCATATTCTCTGTGGTATTTTCTTAGCAAATTAATATATCCTCATTTCTGCCAGCATTTTCTGCTGTCATCTAGAAGGTCCTCGTGATTAGCAGAGAAATATAGAAACTAATAACTATGATTTTTGATTACCAATTATCTACTAACACAAAAAAGATATCCCAGAAGCAACCTACTACCATCCTCCAGGACCCAGAAAAAAAAAAAAAAAAAAGGAATGAGTCAAGATGCAGGGCAGTAGAAAAAAGTGAATAATGAAAGATCACAGCAGAAGTAAATAAGGAAGGGTTTGATGCTGTGGTGTAGTGGGTTAAAGCCTTGGCCTGCTGTGCATGCATCCCATATGTTGCTGCTAGGAGACCAGGTGCTCCACTTCCAATCCAGCTCCCTACTAATGCACCTGGGAAATTGGTGGAAGATGGACCGTGTTCTACAGTTCTGGCACCCACATGAGAGACTTGGAAGAAGCATCTGGCCTTTCAAATAAATAAATAAATCTTAAAAAAAATAGAAGCAGTGTTAGCACTATTGGAAAACAGACAAATAGTTCAATGGAAAAGAATAGGCAGCTGAAATTTACCGACTTTTCTACAGGCAACTCCTATTTAACAAAGGAAAGAAAACAAACAGGAAAAAGAAGAATCCCTTTAGCATATGGTTTAAAGGAAAGTGATTATCCATATGTAGAAGCCTGAAAATATACCCAACACCTCATACACTATGTAAAAGCAACTCATGGTGAATTAAAAGTCTAAATATAAAACCAAAAACTAAGTAAACATATGAGAAACTATAAAACATAAGCATAGATAACAGTTTTGGGTAAGATTCCAAAAGCACAAGTAACAAAAATAAAATATAGAAATTTGAGCATATCAAATTAAGATACATCTTCACAACAAAGTATTCAACAGAATGAACATACAATGGACAGAATGGCAGGAAACATTGAAAACTCTGACTATGACAAAAGATTGATAGCCAGAACATACATATATAGAACTGGAAAAACTCCAAACAAGAAGTAAAATGTACACTTAAGAAATGGGCAATGATCAGAATAGATGTTTCTCAGAAGAGGAAATCTCAATGGTCAAGACATATATGAACATGCCCAATATCACTAGCCATTAGGGAAATGTAAATCAAAACCAATAGCAGACTCCATCTGTGGGAGAAGACAATGCTTGGGTTTTCATTTGTGCAACAAGTGGGTTTAGAGGACCCTGTTCACCATAAGAGGGCAGAGTCTACATGGAAGTAAGGAAACCTTAATGTTTTCCTAATGGGCTTGTTAAATTCTTGACCAGTGCCTATTACCTTTGCCGCAAACTTTCCAGTCTCACTACTTTCCTGCTTCTTCCTCTTCTCTGTGGCTTGCAAAAACAGTGTACCTTCTATATACGGAGGATACTTTTGTTTTGTTTTATTCCTCCTATCTCATGATGTTCCTCTAAGAAATCACAACCCTCCAAGTATTCATTAATTTATGCAGTCTGCAGTTTTCATGGGCTACTACATGGCAAAGTACTAGGTTAAAGGAAAGGTATAGGTCAGGAACTGAGCAAAGTTCACAATGATGAAGCCATTGGGGAAATGAACCTGATGGAAGACCTCTCTCTCTCTCTCTCTCTCTCTGCCTCTCCTTCTCTCTCTGTGTAACTCTGATTTTCAAATAAATAAATAAATCTTTAAAAACTAACTAAATAAATATACTAAAAACCTGGTGGCAACACCTTTCTATCAGAACATGTGAAGCACTCAAACACAGTTTGTCCCAGAAAGTCAGCCATAGTTTTCAAGGGCACGTCTTCTCCATTTGTGGACACCTCTGTGTGGCGTAAGGGACACTTATTTCTTCCCCTCTTCTTTCTTACCACTCTCACAGTTATAACTTCTATCGATGCTTCCACAGACCAGTCTCTATGAAATTGTAGAACTAATATCCTCCCATGTCAAAAATGTCATGGGTTTAAACACAGAACCAAAATAAAACAAGTAACTGGCTTTCTTAATTACACAGTGTGGAAAGTAAGATTCTCAGTGGATCACTGGGTAACTGTAAAGTACTGCGCAGAGAAAAACTGTAACTTATCTGTATTTATGATGCTGTAATTCTCCACTTTATGCATACTCAGATTAAAAGAGCTCCCGTTAGTGTGCAGCACTGTTGCATAGTGAGTAAAGCTACTGCCTTCAGTGTCAGCATCTTATATGGGTGCTGGTTGGGATCCTGGCTGCTGCACTTCCCATCCAGCTCTCTGCTGTGGCCTGGGAAAACAGTAGAAGATGGCCCAAATCCCTCATCTCCTGCACCCACCTATGAGACCTGGACAAAGCTCCTGGCTTCTGGTTGTGGATCCAAACTGCTCCAGCCATCTATCTCTGTTTCTGCCACTCGGTAACTCTGCCTTTCAATTAAATAAATAATTATTTAAAAAAACAGCTTCATCCCAGAAGAAGTTCCTGGCTACAGGCTTCAGACTGGCACAGCTCCAGCTGTTGCTGCCAATTGGGGAGTGAACCATCGGACGGAAGACGTCTCTCTCTCTCTCTCTCTCTCTGTCTGTCTCTCTCCTCTCTCTGTGTAACTCTTTCAAATGAATAAATAAATCTTTAAAAATGTAGCTCCAGTTATTGACAACACAGTAGACTTGCATTAATTTTAGTTCCCTTCTCACTTTGCAAAGGGATCAGTGGCAGGTCAAAACAGTTGACAGCCTTGCTAACAGGAGAAGAGATAGCTGAAGACAGAAAATGAAAAGCAGCCAAATACATCATCAAAGAAAGAGAAGTGGACCCCATCCAACACAAACCTTTAAAAGTGGATGCTCACAATTAACGAGTGAAACAGCTGCCCACTGAAATCTTATCTAGGGAGGGAAGATGTCCTAAGTTCTGCTTTTGTAAACTTCAGTCATAAATCTGTCCTAATAAAGCTGTCCCTGGCATCTCTTTTACAAACACACTGGACCCACTGACCATTGGAAATTGTGGTCCTAAGTCATGTAGGCTGCCATTTAAACCCACCAATGCTGTAACAGCTAAGAAACTTGAATTTGATGCTGAGTTCTCAGGAAATCATTCCAGCTGTGCCTAGGGCCATTAATAGAAACTCCTTGGATCCTCCCCTGTCTCTGTGCCTGTTTGAAAGAAGGGAGTTTTCCCACCCCAGGTTTCTGGAACAGCTTCAAATTCCACATTGGAAAAATCTGATAACTAATACTTGAGAGGGATCAATGCATAAAGCAGCTATTCACGCTTCACACTGCTCCCCACCAGGAAGATGAGGTGCAGGATGAGAGCAGTGGGGCAGATCCTAGTCAGATCCTTCTTCCCACCCCTCTGCTGCCCCAGGCTCCCTGCTGAAGACCATCCAGCCCCACCCTGCAGGAACCAGCCCAGGAAACATCAAGAGACCAGGCCAGACTGCATTCTGAAAACACCCACAGTTGGAACCCAGCTTATTTAACTGTAGAGAGTGGGAGTCTTTCTGCCTTTCTTCCCTGCATATGCAAGTTCCCAGAACGCTGCCCTCTCTCTCCTGTAACCACTAAATAAAGCACATTAGGGACAGTTTGGATGAGGTTCTGCAGGAGAGAGTCCAGCCTGAGAAGCAGAGGTGGGAGACAGAACAGCCCAGGTCCCAGCCCTGACCTCAGGGGAAGTTGCCAGGATCACTGGTGCCCTGGCACCCACCCTTCTCCCACACATGTCCCCACCCCTTACTGCATGTCAAACCTGCAGCAGAAAGTCCCTGGAGCAGGTACGCTTTCTTCCAGAAACATGGGGAGCGAAGCGGGCAGTGTGGGGAAGAGAGTCCCTGGTACATGGGACCCACAGGCAGAAGATGAAGAGGGAAGAAGCAGTAGGAGGCAGGCTCAGGGTGAGCACTTGGAAACTGCCTGGGATTGCACGTGCAGGGCAGGAGTTGCAGTAAATGCCAGAGAAGGAGAAGCACAGCCCCTAGGGCTGACCCTGATCAGGGAATGAACTCCCTCTGGTCCAACTCAGACCCCCAGGGACTGGCTGTTAGCAGGCACATGGGCACAGGCATTTGGAAGGCAGAATAGGTCGGAGCTCCTGGGAACTCTGGGAAATGGAGTCCAGTCCGCAGCATTCATAGAGACACCAGCTGGCCCTCCCCAAAGTCTGCAGTCGGGGGTGGGTGCCCACAACCAGAGGGCATTTCCTTTTGTTCAGTCCCTCCTTCCTTTCCTTCCCCTCCAAAAATCTCAGGGATCAGTTGCTGTTCTTCCTTTCCTGAATCAAATCTGAAAGAGTGACACTCACTGCTGCTAACTGACCCCAAATCCTGGCTCCCTCATAACCTCTGTCTCTTCCAGAAAAATCTTATTTACTACTTTGGCCCTAGAAATCATAAATGACTATGATAGAATGTAACTTTTAACAGAGGTGAGGAAGGCATGGTTTAATATCCAGTTTTGAGAATACAATTTTCATTTGTATTTTATTGATGTTTATAGTTCTTTTAAGATTTATTGATTTATTTGGAAGTCAGAGTTACAGAGAAGGAGAGGCACACAGAGAGAGAGAGAGAGGTGTTTTCCATCTGCTGGTTCACTCCCCAATTGGCAGCAGCACCACAGCGCCGACCCCTTATAGTTCTTTTCAAATCATTTTACACTGTCTTTTTATTCATCTAGTACAGAGACAGAAGAATGGACACAGAGCTAACATAGCTGAGTATTCAAGGAGACAGGTTAAGGGGTTAAATGCCTCATATCATATTATTTATACCTTAGATTAATTCTGGGGACAGTATTATCTGGAGTTTACAAAGTAGAAACTGAATGGAAAGAGCTTAGAAAAATACGGTGTTTTTTAATATCATTAAAAAGGCCTATCAAGGGGCCAGCACTGTGAAATAGCAGGTAAAGCTACTGCCAGCATGGACATTCCATATGGGTGGAGGTTGAGCCCGGCTAGTCTGCTTTCAATCCAACTCTCTGCTATGGCCAGGGAAAGCAGTGGAAGATGGCCCAAGTCCTTGGGCAGCTGCACCTGTGTGAGAGACCCAGAAGAACCCCCTGGCTGCTGGCATTGGAGCTGTACAGCTCCAGCCATTGTAACCAATTGGTGGGTGAACCAAAAGATGGAAGATGTCTCTCTCTCTCTCTCTCCCTTTCTACTCTGTGTAACTCTGACTTTCAAATAAATAAATAAATCTTTTTTTAGAGAGCCAATCAACATATAACACTAGCATAAAAATCTTTCTTTTGTCTTGGGTCTCAGTTTTTAAAATCTGATTTCTCAAAGGGAAAAAATGTGAGAGAGATGAAGTATACCAACAAAAATAATGTACTGTAATTATTTACTGTAATTATATATTGTAATGATGTACTGTAATTTACTGTAAAGAACCACATAGGATTATAACTTGTCTAGAAAACAAAGGAGATTCAAAGTTGCTATTATTTCATGGTTATTTTTTCTTATTTTTAATATCAAGATAGTATATAAATATTATGCACTCCTAGGTATTTGTGTGTTGTTTGATATGTTTTATTTTTAAGCAGAAATTCAAAGAGATAACTGGGTAACATGGAGTTCTGTGTTTCTGATTACTTCTCTCAATTAGAGATCATGGGATTAGAGTTGGTGCTAGATTAAGAATGCTTCAATTTTTATCCACTGACTTCACACCAGCATTTACTATGTTAAACAATATTCTTGGGGTAGATGGCTCTTTCTTGCCAGACTGTAAACTTCATGGGGTCTAGAAACATATTTGCTTTGACACTAAAACTCAGCATCTTGACAGTCAGTCTTTTAGTTGAATAAATACATGATATACAAAATAAATATTTCTGCCCCTCAAGAACTGCCTAAGAGAGAAGAAAATAGAAATCAATTTGATGATTCTCAGTATTAGGTGAATATATAATTTGTCGTTCTGACATAAGCTTGGTCATAAAAAGGGCATATGAATAATTACACACAGTTGAAGTGTATGAACACCTAGGGCCAAGCGGGATAAATGTTCACCCTAGCTATGTATGGCACTCCATGTCAATAGGAGAGGAAGGAGGAAGAGGGGAGGGAGTGTAGGTGGGGAGGTGGTTACGGAGGGAAGAATCACCATGCTCATTACTTAGCAGCAAAGAGGGAATCTGTGATCATTTGTTGCTTAAGAAACGGTGATAGGCATTATTTAATTATAATGCAGGCATCAGTGTTCTCCTGTCTCTGAAATAGGAAGTCTATAACTCAGAATTCCTTGCTGTTTCATCAAAAACAATTCAAAACAAAAACCTAATTAAGCATAAGAGGAAGTTATGCATTAGAAGTCTATTCTAATCTCTAGGAGGTTCAGGGGTTGGAAAATTCATCCAAAATCTTGCTGCCAAATGTCCCATACATTTTCCATGACCACTATCCATAAGCATAAGCTCTTTAAAAAAAGATTTATTTATTTGAAAGTCAGAGTTACACAGAGAGAGGAGAGGCACAGAGAGAGAGAGAGAGAGAGAGAATCTTCCATCTGCTGGTTTACTCCCCAATTGGATGCAATGGCCAGAGCTGAGCTGATCCAAAGCCAGGAGCTAGGAGTTTCTTCCAGGTCTCCCATGTGGGTTCAGGGGTGCAAAGACGTGGGCCATCTTATATTGCTTTCTCAGGCCATAGCACAGCTGGATCATAAGAGGAGCAGCTGGGACTTGAACCAGTGACCATATGGGATGCTGGCACTGCAGGAGGCAGCCTTACCTGCTACACCACAGCACCAGCCCCCATAAGCCCTATCTTCTGCAGAACCAGCACCCCAGACACCAGCCACCACATGGCATCCCATGGCACACTCACCCCTGGCAATGTGCTGCAGCTCCTGCTCCTCTCCACTTTCACTGGAAGAATCTGCAACTCCTTGTTTTCATGCAAGCAATTCTGATTCAGATGATGCCCCTGACACAATTGGCTGGCAAGTGCCATGGCATGTGTCCACGGCCTAGCTAAATGCAAAGCTGGAACATTTTAAACTTTTCACTACCATGGTGAGACACGGACTCCATCTAATGAAGTAGGGGATTTTTCAGGGAGTCTAGAGAATCAAATATGACA
This sequence comes from Oryctolagus cuniculus, assembly GCF_051225735.1. Classification (NCBI taxonomy): domain Eukaryota; kingdom Metazoa; phylum Chordata; class Mammalia; order Lagomorpha; family Leporidae; genus Oryctolagus; species Oryctolagus cuniculus. The sequence goes on from NW_028301686.1 coordinate 72,113, forward strand.
AAATGACAAATCTTAACCAAAGAGTGCCGTGGTACAGATGAAGAGAACCCAAAATGTATTTTTCTATCTTTTCTTTACTGAGTTAAGTGCCTAAAAACAAAGCCAATGAGGGTTAAACAGACCCATTCTGAAAATTCCTTAACATCTTCATTTTCATCCAAATTAATATATTGCTTGAAGAAAATAAATTTTACATAAATGAAAATGCAGTACCACAGACAAGTGTACAGAACATAGGCCCTCGGTTAGCTTCAAACCATCTGGGTCCATTAATATGTTCTTCCAGAACCCAAGCTGCAGTACAATAGAACCACAGCCTCTGACATTCCTCCTCCACCCTGATGGATCTTGGGTTTTCCTCCCACCTCCCCTCTCCTGTGAATACATCAGTAGCAGAACAAATGGAATCCAAAGATACGATGATGTTATTTAACATGGAATAAACATAGTGTTTTAGTCAGTACAATCCTCAATACTACACTAATAATTCCGAGTTCACTGATTATGAAAGTAAGTATAAGAAATCTCTTCCTAAGTAATCATAACATCGAGAGCTGAATGTAGACTTTCAAAGTGAAAGAGAGAATTGTGTAGAGATGTGTATCTCTATAATACAGATTTACCGCTGTACTTTATAGACAGTACACCATGTTTGTATTTTTTTTGGCAGTCTAGCATAGTTTATTATATCCAGCTTGTCAGTTTGGAAATTTTATGATTAGACACTAATATACAATGAATTTTGAATCCTTACAGATAATATAGAGCACCCTAGGTCCTCCCAAGGGCAGAAAACAGACCAAGAGCTCATAGACTGGCTGCAACTGCAAGAAGCAGATGAAGATATCGTCAGAAAGATACATATTCCTGCAGTGTGGCTGCTGAGCAGTTCTGCCCTTATGGATCTCATCTCTGTTTCAGATCATTAAAGAAAGTTGATGCTTTATGAAATTTCTAAAGATTTCACTAATGAGAATCTAAGATATGTTCACTATGCTAAGAGCCTCAGAACAGCCCAAAGACTTGGGCCATCTATTGCTTTCCCAGGCCATAGCAGAGAGCTGGATCAGAAGAGGAGCAGCCGGGACTAGAGCCGGAGCCCATATGGGATGCTGACACTTCAGGCCAGTGCTTTAACCCGCTGTGCCACAGCACTGGCCACAATGTAGTATTTCTAATAGAAGAGATGGTTAAGTCATTAACTCCTCTAAAATACAAGTTAAGTATTAGTTTTTAAACTCTGCTTCATTCATGAGAACAACAAAATTTTCTCTCTTTGCTTCTGGGTATGTAAATTTTCTTCTAAGAAATTAATCATGACTTTTACATCTCAGACCCTATTATGAGTAAGTAGAGAATATTGTGGGGTCATACGCTCATTCTATCAAAAGAACATTTCTCCAATTAAAGAAAACATTATGGGCATCCCATATGGGCACTGGTTGGAGTCCTTGCTGCTCCACTTCTGATCCAGCTCCTTGCTATGGCCTGGGAAAGCAGTAGAAAATGGCCCAAGTGCTTGGGCCCATGCACATGCATGGGAGACCTTGAAGCTCCTGGCTCTTGGCTTCAGATGAGCCCAGCTCCAGCCGTTGCAGCCAACTGGAAAGTGAACCAGCAGATGGAAGACTTCTCTCTCTCTATGCAACTCTGCCTTTCAAATAAATAAATCAATCTTTGGGAAAAAAAAGATGTCCAAGTCTTACATCAGAGTACTGGGCTTCAGTGCCTAGCTCTGGTTCCTAACTCCAGCTTCATGCAAATACTGATCCTATAAGGCAGCACTGATGGCTCAAGTATTCAGGTTTCTGCCCACACATGGGAGATTAAGAATGAGTTCATGGGCTGGCGCCATGGCTCACTTGGTAAATCCTCTGCCTGCAGCACCAGCATTCCATTTGTGTGCCGTGTTCTAGTCCTGGTTATTCTTCTTCCAGTCCAGCTCTCTGCTGTGGCATGGGAGGGCAGTGGAGGATGGCCCAAGTGCTTAGGCTCCTGCACCTTCATGGAAAACCAGGAAGAAGCACCTGGCTACGGGCTTTGAATTGGCATAGTGCCAGCTGTAGTGGCCATTTGGGGAATGAACCAGCAGATGGAAGACCTTTCTTTCTGTTTCTCTCACTGTCTTTATCTCTACCTGTCAAATAATCAAAAAAATTGAGTTCACACTCCTGGCTTCAGCCTGACCCAGTTCTGGCTGTTGCAGGCATTTGGGGGAGTAAAGCAGAGAATCAGAGTGCATTTTCATTCTCTCTCCCTCTGCCTCCTAATTAAGTAAAAAAAAATTAAAGACACTCAAACTGGACTAAAGGAAATAATATAGGTAAGTGTCCCACTTCTTTCATATGACCAACAACTAGGTACTAAAAGTTTTCAGTTTTTCCACTCACCACATCCTTTGCCCATGGCATTTAATTTCCTAGGTTTTAATTTTTCTTTTCCCTAGGTAAAATGTGACCACTTGGTGCCAGTGCTGTAGCATGAGGTAAGACACTGCCTGCAATGCCGGTAACCCATATGGGTGCTATCTGAGTCTCAGCAGCTCCCCTTCCAATCCGGCTTCCTGCTAATGGTCCCAGAAAAGCAACAGAAGATAACTGGGGCCCTGCCACCCACATGGGACACCCAGATGAAGTTCCTGTCTTCAGTCTGGCCCAGCCCAGGCCACTGCAGCCACCTGAGGAGTAAACCAGCAGATAGATAATCTGTCTCTTCCACTCTGCTACATTTTCAAATATATGCATCAATCTTCCTTTAAAAAATAAAAACAAAAACCATTTAAGCTTTCAAAGGTATACAAGAAAGAAGTTTACAGCACTGATAAATTCAGGACCTAAACCATCTTCATGAGTGAAAAAAGCAAAGCAAAGAGCAATATACAGAATGATACTGAGTGGGTTTTTAAAAGCATATATTTTGATCCCTAAATTTCTAAACCATGAACATGATTATTACATAAATATATTTATATATTTTTAAGAATTGTTTTATTTACTTGAGAAAGGTCTTCCATCTGTGGCTTCACTCCCCAAATTACTGAAAACCTGGGGCTGGGCCAGGGCAAAGCCAGGAGTAGGGGCCAATGCTATGGCACAGCAGGTTTACAACCTTAGCTTGAAGCACTGGCTCCCATAAGGGTGCTGGTGAAAGACGGGGCTGCTCCACTTCTGATCAAGCTTACAGCTTATGGTCTGGGAAAGCAGTAGGAGATGGCCCAAGTCCTTGGGCCCCTGCACCTAAGTGGGAGACCTGGAAGAAGCTCCTGGTTCCTGGCTTCAGATCAGCACAGCTCCAGCCATTGCAACCAGTTGGGGAGTAAACCATCAGATGGAAGACCTCCCTCTCTCTCTCTGTGTGTGTGTGTGTGTGTGTGTAACTCTTTCAAATAAATAAACAAATCTTTAAAAAAAAAAGCCAGGAGTCAGGGAAATTTCATCCAGGTCCCTCGCTTGGGTGCAGGACCCAAGGATTTGTACCATATTCTTCTGCTTTCCTAGGTATGTTAGCAGGGAGCTGGATCAGAAGTAGAACATGCAATTGGTGCCCATAGAGGATGCTAGTGCTGCAGCTGTTGGTATAACCCATTTTTGCCACAGTGCTGGCCCCGACAATTTTTAATTCCTAGGAATTAACAGGGATGAAAGAAGTATGGCAGGATACCTTTTTATCAGAAAAAATATTTTATTTATTTGAAAATGTTATATAGAGATGTAGAGAGAGAGAGAGAGAGAAAGAGAGAGAGAATCTTCTGTCTGCTGGTTCACTGCCCAAATGGCTACAATGGACAGAGCTGAGCTGATCTGAAGCCAGGAGCAAGGAGCTTTTTCTGGGTCTCCCACATGAGCAAAAGGGCCCAAGGACTTGGGCCATCCTCTACTGCTTTCCCAGGTGCATTAGCAGGAGGCTGGACTGGAAGTGGAGCAGCTGGAACTCTACCAGCTCTCATATGGGATGCCTGTATTTCAGGCCAGGGCTTTAACCTGATGTGCCACAGTGCTGGCTCCAACAGGTGACCTTTTACTCTCAATAATCTCTTCTTGCTATTGGCAGCAGTTTGTAATTTTTTGTTTATTTGCCTTCTTCTTAATCTATATTTTTAAAAAATTACAAAAAGTTCCAGCACCCTGAGAACCTCCATCACAATGGCGTACAATCAGATGTTCATCCACAAAGTGTGGTGTAGATGCAAGGTGGAAAATGCAAGGTGAGTTGATTCATCTTTCTCAGGCTGTGGTTTCCATGGGCAACTTTTACAACCAACTGCCTTATTTGTTCCTCTTCCACAGAGTGGAACACATGTTAAGTCATCCTATTTAGCCAAAAGCCAGTGGCAGCACTTCAATATGTCATCAATCCAGGGCCAGCATTGTGGCACAAAGGAGTAAGTTGCCAACTGCAACAGCAGCATGCCTTATGGCACTGCTTTGAGACTCACCTCCTTCACTTCTCATCCAGCTCTTTGCTTGGAAATGGAGCAAAGATTGCCCAAGAGTTTGGGTTCCTGCACCCACATGGGGGACTGGGACAGAGTTCCAGGGTCCTGGCTTCAGCCTGGCTAGCCCCAGCTATTGTGGCCATCTGGAAGTGAGCCAGCAGATGAAAGATAGAGATCTCTCTCTCTCCTTCTCTCTCTCTCTCTTCCTTTTACCTAAGCATACATTACATAAATAAATGAAAATGCATCAATATAGCAACTTTTTGAGGAAAAGTCTTCTGATTATTGCAGGTATTGTCTCAATGCATAAAAATATTCAGACACAAAAATTATAAACTGATTTATATTTATATTTCTCAACCACATACTTTTCAGAAAAAATTGTCTGCCATTCAGCATCAGGTATCAGTTTGAAAGCATTCATTAAAAAATCAAGTTATTTTACTAAACACAAAAACATCTAGTATAGGCTGCATATAAACCAGTGGCTTCCATGGGTATACACAGATTGATTTTTGTTAATTTACAGGGATCACTGCACTTCCCTGGCATGGAGCTGTCTGAAGAGTTTAAACACTGATTGGTGTGGCATTATTTCTGATATTTGCTTATTATCCAGAGTGCATTTATTAAATATCTATCTTGAACTCCACACTCTATAAATCTATTTCAAATATGTAGATATTTAATGGTACTTACACACTTACGAACTGAGCTAATCCTCCTAACTTCTCTCTGGAAAAGCTATGCCTTTGACATTGCTTTTTTTCACTCATATGGAAATGCATAATATGCTTCTGTATGGTACTTCAGAATTTATAAAAGGCTTTTCAGGTAAGATTTACATAACATCATGTGAAAGTGGCCAAAGGACACAGTCTTCTCATTACAGAGGGGAGAGGTATGAAGTCACTCTCTGAACAGTTACTCAGATTCTGTCAGTCAGGTTCAGAATCTTATTAGGTATCAGATACACATCTAGATTTTTTTCCCTACTGTCTCTGTCAGAATTCCCAGCCTATGAGTGAACTTTAGTCTGAATGAATGCTAATATTCAAGGTTCTAAGTGAAAAAATTACTGAGGTTTGTATTGGTGAGTAAAGCATGTGTCTAAACATTACATGTATTTAATAATAAGTATTGAATCACATGAAACTGAATATAAGATTATGCAAATTTTTAAGATAAAGAGCATATATTTAAAACCACATTCTTACATTTTGCAAACGTGTTGAAACAGCTTACTGGAGCATGTGTTTGGCATAGTGGTAAAGCCTTCCACATCCCAGTCAGAATGCCCAGGGCTCAAGCCCTAGCCCTGCTTCTGCTTCTGGCTTCCTGCTAACAGAACCCTGGGAGGCAGCAGCTGATGGCTCAAGTACTTGAGTCCCTGCCACCTGTGTGGGAGACCCACACTGAGTTCCTCGCTTCAGCCTGAACCAGCTCTGGTTGGTGCAGACATTTGAGGAATGAGCAGTAAATGGAAGGGCTCTCTCTGCCTTTCAAATAAACAAAAATAACTATACAGACCTTTTCTTAAGGTGTCTTGCTCACTTCTAAATGATTTCCCTTTTCACAGTAAAATACCTAACTGTCCTCTTTAGTAACAGTGCATGTTTTGCTCTCCATGTCCACTCCTGAGCTCCCAGTACTGGCAGCTCACCCTAGCAAACTGACTGGTTCCAATGTTCAAGTACTCATCTCCCATTCTCTTTTGGTGGGTCTACCGGAAAGAAAGGAGAGTATCTACAGTAATTAATATCTTACTGTTGCTCTTGCTGTCCACCTGCAGACCTGAAGGATGACCAGCTGAATACACACTGTGAAGTTCTGGACGTAGTTTCCAAACTTCAGTCACTTTGCAACAGAGGGACTCTGTTCTCATCAATCACCTGAAAGCCTGCAGGAGTAGGGAGAAGCTGTGTTTGAAGAATTCACAAATACAGTGCATTGAAGCCAACCACTACCACCCCCACCACACCCCTACTTCAGGGTTCTGGCAAATCCCAAACCAGGAGTTTGGGACCAGCAGTGGTTCAGGAGGTGACCTCAACTCCTTACTCTGAACAGCTCCAAAGTGCCTGGTGCACCCAGCGGGAGCTCAGCGCCTCGACTTCCCGCCCTCCTGCCCTCCCCACCAGGAATTCGGCTCCCAGAGCCTCCAGGAAGCCTGCAACAGACCCGCAGACAGGAATGTGTGTCCAGAGCTAACCCAAAATACAGGCCCAGCTCAAGTGTCACTTCCCCACAAAGTCACTGTCTTCTACTCCCTCCCGGACGGGTGTAGGCCAGCACCCAGCACTCGCAGTTGCAGCATTTGGGGTTCACCCGTTCTCCCTTGAGGGATGATGCCCCCGTGGGATCCCTGCTCCACCTGCGGGCAGGGCTGGGGGAAGAAGGGCTGAGCCAGCCTCCACCCTAGGAAAGTCCAGAGCCCCAGCGCCCTTGCAGGTCATGGGTTCTCCCTGAGTGTGCTCTGAGCCAGGGCCACAGCCATCAGCAGCTCTCTTGCTTCCAGAATCTGATGCTGGGCAGCTCAGGCTCAGCCCAGCAGGGGGCATCAGGCCAATCATTGCTGCCCTGGGGCAGGACTAGAGCTGCAAGACCCACCCCATGATAGGCTGGCTATGAAGGCAGTGGTCATTGGTGGGCAGCTAGTAGTTGCGGTGTGTGTGGGTGATGTGGGTGGTGTTAGGTTCTTGGCCGTCCCATTTTGTACCTTGTGGCTAGAATGCAGGTGGTGGCCCGAGAGTCAGGAGGGGCAGGAGAAGAAGAGAGAGACCTTGTGAGTGCAACTGTCCACCTCTCCCACCAGCCCTGCTGGCTGAGGCTTGCAGCATGTGCTGCAGTTGGGGAAGCAATGAAGGCTGAGTCTCAGCAGGAAAACCAAGTGCGTGGTGCTAATTTGCTCGCTGATGCAGCATCTATGTGGTCTGCATGGGCAGACAGGGGGAAGGGTTTGGTAGGAGGGTGCTGGAGGCACACTGGGCCCTTGTGCAGCAGGGGGGTGGTAGCTCATTGCCTCTTTCATCTCTCCATTCATGCAAGTCATTCATAAATCCCACATAGAGGAACAAGTGAGCAGGGGTCAGGAGCAGTGCTCTAATGTTTAGGCATTTTACTTTGTGGAGGGGGTTGTATCCTTGTCAGCCTACATTCAAAAAAGATACTCTGTCCCAGGAAAACAAGAAGACTAGGAAAGTCAGCATACCCAAGTTGTTTCTTTTAATTTTAAAGACTCTCTTGTGTCCAACTGTGGTCACTATGTTAAAAGGAATATTTAGAAGACTGTGAACATTTTGAATGTTGAGCAAGGAGTTGCTCTCCTATGACATGGGTGAATCTATTGTAAGAACAATATGCATGAGTACATTCTTATAGAATATTTCTGCAGTGGTTTTTGAGTTCTTACAGATTTGAGTTTTATAAAATGATGCCAAATCATTATATTTACTTGTTTACTCAAGAGACACAAATATTTTTCTTTAAAGTGAAGAAACAAATTGTAAATGTTGAGAAGCAATTAATTTTGGGATGTGGTAATTTGCAATAACCAGTAAGGATGGCTAATATATATATATACATATATATATGTACAAATTTAAAATGCAAACCAAGAAGTGAAAAATGTTTTTGTTACTTTAAAAATGAACGTTATAAATTCTCTCCTTAAACTATATTTCACCGGGTACGTGGCTCACAAGGCTAATCCTCCGCCTGCAGTGCTGGCACCCCAGGTTCTAGTCCCGGTTGCTCCTCTTCCAGTCCATCTCTCTGCTGTGGCCCAGGAGAGCAATGGAGGATGGCCCAAGTGCTTGGGCCCTGCACCCACATGGGAGATCGGGAGGCCATGGTGGCCATTTGGTGGGTGAACCAATGGAAGGAAGACCTTTCTCTCTGTCTCTCTCACTGTCTAACTCTGCCTGGCAAAAAATAAATAAATAAATAAATTTTGCCTTGTACACTCTCAGTTCTTATTCTGAAGATGTTAAAGTGTATCACATTTTTATTGAGAAGCAAAGAAAAATGTTCCACTTTAGAATATTAAAAACATACAATTTAAATTTTGCTGAACAGCTTGTAATAGTTGAATTTGTATTTTTAGGCATAAATGTGTTTTCTTCTTGATGTATTATGACAGATATATTATTTTCATGGTAGTGGAATGTATGAGGTAAATGATCCAACAGATTTGTTTTCATTAGATCAAACTTTCCATGGGGTACCTAAACTTAGAATGAGTTTGATATCACAACACTATTTACATTCTCTGTAAGAAAAATAAAGGACATTTGTCCCTAGATTTCAAATCACAGAATGAGATAGTCCAATTTATTTTTGGTTTTCCGTGATGTATTGCTGTGTTTTATAATACCATACATTCATGAAAAATAGATTTTTATTCAAAAGTTCACATTTGTGCCACTTTTTTTTCTGTAGGTCTAAAATTTTTCTAAAGGTCAATCTTTCTATAAAAAAGTTCATATGTGTTGCCTGATGTAATCAATTTCTTTTTTTCTAGATTTATTTTTATTTATTTGAAAGACAGAGTTATATAGAGAGGTAGAGACAGAGAGAAAAGTCTTCAATCTGCTGGTTCACTTCCCAATTGGCTGCAAAAGCCGGAGCTGAGCTGATCTGAAGCCCGGAGCCAGGAGCTTTTCTCAGGTCTCCCACACAGGTGCAGGGGCCCAAGGACTTGAGCCATCCTCTGATGCTTTCCCAGGTGCATTAGCAAGGAGCCAGATCAGAAGTGGAGCAACTGGAACTCAAACCAGCACCCATATGGGATGCTGGCACCCTAGGTTGGGGTTTTAACATGCTGTGCCACAGCACTGGCCCCTGTAATCAATTTCTAAAGTGTATACACTGACAAGAAGAATTACACAAAGTACACTCATCTAACAAGGCATATCTTTGCTAAATTTAAAGACAATGGCTTTACCTGCTACACGTAATGCTAGCCTCAAGTATTTGCTTTGGAGCAATACTCATCTGCAGTTTTCATAGGTTTTATCAGAAAGTATCATTTGATAGTAAATCCTTTTAGTGAATATATGAAATAGATCAAACATTGAATTTGTGAAAAAAAATGGCTGCCATTCAGATCATGCCAAGTCTAAGGCTTTGCCACTTCATGATTATATATCCTTGGGCAAACCAGTTACTTACCTCTTCATGCCTCAGTTGCATTTTCTTTAAAGTTAAAATAACAGGAGCTACCTCCATTTTTCTGGAAACATAAAATTCAGGAAACATCACCTGGTATAAAATAAATGTTAGCAATTATTATTATTATCTATTCACATTTTCCTAAATAAAGGTATTTAAATATCTGTGCCTTTATGCTTAATGTTGTAGTGTACACATTTAGATACAACTCAAAATTTATTTGAAATTATATACATTCAAGTTTTGTAAAACTTCATATTTTGCTTGACATGGTAACTCAAACTAGATTCAATTCCTTTTAATTTGATGAGTGAGCCATTTCTTATCTAATTCCCTGGATAATGTAACTTATTCACTCATTTGTGCTTTGTGATGATACCTGCCTCTTTGTCAAAACAGTAACTAAACTGCATCCTTTTTGGTCAAAAATAAATCAATAGAGTAAATTGGTATTTAAAGAAAGGGACTATTCTTTGGCAGTAATCTTAAACTAGCACATTGATGCACTTTGGTAAGTGCATTGGAGACTTGCTGATTGTGTATGTACATTTGTGAATGTATGTATGGTACATGGGTATGTGTGTGTGTGTGTGTGTGTGTGCTCAATTTAAAGCTACAATAAAATTGTAGCATTATCCAAAGAAATAATTCTAGAAAATCATAGTTTGCAATGATTTTTGCTCTTTGGAGATTATGATGTTTAGATGATGCCTAAAGTTTCTGTGAATTTTTTTCAGAATTCTAGTAATATACAACACTGAAATTCATAAAGAAGGGGAAAATAGTTGGGTTCAAAGATATCATTAGACTACAGAACCAATCAGCCATAATTCAGGCCTCCAAATTAAACTACTTGTATGAGAAAATTTAAGTAGTTGTATTGATGTCACATATTGTTTGCAAACAAATGTATCTTTTTAAAAATTATTTATCTATTTACTTATTTATTTGAAAGCCAGTTACACAGAGAGAGAAGAAGAGGCAGAAAGAAGAGAGATAGGTCTTCCATCTGCTGGTTCACTCCCCAATTGGCTGCAATGACTAGAGCTGCACCGACCCAAAGCCAGGAGCCAGGAGCATCTTCTGGGTCCCCCATGCGAGTTCTGGGGCTCATGGACTTGGACCATCTTCCAGTGCTTTCCCAGGCCTTAGCAGAGAGGTGGCTCAGAAATGGAGCAGCTGGGACTCAAACTGGCATCCATTTGGGATGCTAACACTGCCAGGCTGCAGCTTTACCCGCTATGCCACAGTGCCAACCCCAAATGTATATTAACATTACTGTATTTGGTAAACACATAACATTAGTGTTGAAAGAATAAATAATTATAAACCTCAGTGAAGGCAATTTGTCATTAGGTAACAAAACCATGCAATGCATTCAACTGAATTCTAGTCCAGATATTTTTTCATAAAGAAATTTTAAACAAAATTATATTGATGCCAAAATATTCACAATAGAATGATTCCCTGAAGTGCAAACATATGGTAATCATTTACATTGGATGATTGCTTGATAAAATACATCGATAAATTTCATGTAGTCTATCATTTAATAAATCCTTTAAATTAATTGAATTAGTTTGAGGATATGCTTTGAAGAGTGTCTATAAAAAGTGTAGGGCAATAATTTATACTGACAATCATAACTTCCCCCACCCACCCATAACCCTCCTATTTCCTGCTCCCTCTCCCATCCCAGAAGATTACAAAATTGTATGAAGGACATTTGTACAGTAAACAAATATACTGATTTCTAATGCAATATTTGAATACTTGAAGCAGGAACGCTAAGTACTTCTTAGCCAAAATAACATGTTTTGTCCAGTGTAAAACCCATTTGCCATCCCAATACACAAAGGGATTTGGGGCAATAAGGAAAAAAAGAAGTCCACACATGCAGAAATTTTAAGCAAAACAAAATAGAGAATGTATTTAGTTTCATGTAAATCACACGAGAATTAATAGTATTCTACCAATTTCCAACAAATATTTTAACTTTAATGATGAATGAATTTTCAGTTACATAGCAGGAAACTTCTACCCTCTCCCATAAAACTGAAAGAGAAACTTTTTAAAAGTAAAAACTGATGAAAGAATTCTGCAATACATGTTAATGTTAAGTAGCGCAGCAGAGTTTATTTAGAAATACAAACACACACACAGAAAATAAATACATTAAAATCTTACTGAATAGTCCAGTAATAGTTCAGGATCCAATATGTGTGCAAAAGATTCTGGATTTCCCAGTCACTTTGTATAGGAAATGATGTGCTTTGCTATGTAGCATGTAACTTTAGATTTCTGAACACCTCCACTTTGTTTCTTACCCTGAGTCCCAGCAAATACAGGAACACAGCTGTTGAGTCATTTATTTTCTGGATTTGGGAATATCAAAGAATTAATGAGTATAGAAAGTTGTACAGCAAAAACCAAGAATATCCAAGGGAGTTCAGGAAAATCAATTGAACAAGTCAAAATACTATGAATGTATACTGAATGCTCTGTTTTTAATATGCCTTACTTACCTAAAAAGACATGAGGGCTATTGCTCTCTCTCTTAATACAACTAAGGAGAAGATATCACCAATGCTCAAGAAAAATGAATACACAGCAGAGCTAATACAAAATCCCAAAAATCCAAAACAGAAAAACTGGATATGCACTCTTTACACATACAATGAAGTGGCAATGAAGTAGAACAAATCTAAAATTAGAAAAAAATCTTTTTTTAAAGATTTATTTATTTATTTTAAAGTCAGAATTACACAGAGAGAGGCAGAGAAGAGAGAGGGGTCTTCCATCCACTGGTTCACTCCCCAGTTGGCTGCAATGGCTAGAGTTGCACCGATCCAAAGCCAGTAGCAAGGAGCTTCTTCCAGGTCTCCCACATGGGTGCAGGGGCCAAGGACTTGGGCCATCTTCTACTGCTTTCCCAGGCTATAGCAGAGATCTGGATCCATATGAGATGCCAGCACTGCAAGTGGTGGCTCTACCCACTACGCCACACCGCTGGCCCCAAAAATTCTTGTCAAATTAAGAACATTTAACCTTTGTTTTAGAATGAATTATTAAAATATCTAAACTGGGGGAATACATAATTTCTTTCTTTAGAAATCAGAAGAGAAAAAGAACACTTCAAGGCTACTCTGACACCACACAGAAGGAATGGAGAATCATGACCTCAATTAGCCTAGGGACAGAATAAAAGGGAGGGAAATAGGAACAACAGAATTAAGATGAATAAGCTTTGACAGCTGAGAGAATCTGAATGTAAAGAAAAGGCATCCAGTTAACTGAACCAATAGAGATAAGTCTGAGAGGAAAAAACATTGTTAAGACATATTAATGGGGCCAGAGCTGTGGCTTAGTAAAGTCAAAAAAAATCAAAAATTTGTCGTTAAATTATATAATTAAAAAAGATAAAAAAGATATTCAATCTTAAGTCTCTACAGCATAAGATATACATCAATTTTCCCAGGTTCTATTTGCATTAATTAACAAAGTTTCATGGGTATAATCACTAGAGTGGCTCCAATAAGTCTTTTTATAAAAATTATTTTTTAGTTTGACAGGCAGAGTGGACAGTGAGAGAGAGAGACAGAGAGGAAGGTCTTCCTTTTTCTGTTGGTTTACCCCCCAGTGGCCGCTGCGGCCAGTGTGCTGCGGCCGGCACACTGCGCTGATCCAAAAGCAGGAGCGGGGTGCTTCCTCCTGATCTCCCAAGCACTTGGGCCATCCTCCACTGCACTCCTGGGCCATAGCAGAGAGCTGGACTGGAAGAGGAGCAACTGGGACAGAATCTGGTGCTCCCACCAGGACTAGAACTCGGTGTGCCTACACCGCAGGTGGAGGATTAGCCTATTGAGCCATGGCGCCTGTCTCCAATAAGTCTTAACCTGGGATGCAACTAAATTTAACAAGGATACTCAATAGGAATTTTAGAAGAATTCCCAAAATATGTTATCTGAATAAAAATAAGTACTTTACTTGGTACATCTCATATTAACTATACTATTGTCTAAATTTCCAATTGTCAGGTGTACTAAAAAAATCCCAGAAGCAGCACAGTTGGTCCAACATGATGAAGAATAAAATAAAGATTTTCAGTTACAACTTGCCTAGAGAAAATGAGAATTCACAGATCCCAGATTAAAATAGCCAAGAAGGCCCAATAAAAGAAAACTCAATGTATTCATATACTAACATTTATTACCTCAGATTTATTTAACAAAAAGGTGATTATTCCAGCTATATCCCATTAGGTAGCCCAATTTTACCTGCTAAATCCATTAAAAGAAAAAAGCACCTCATGATATGCTACTAAAATCATATTTCTATATGAAATCCACCATGTCCCCTGTACCTTATATTTAATGTTAACAGATCTGATGAAAATCAATAGATAAATGATGTGTCTTAACCAAGTGTGCAAATGCATTTTGCTCCAAGTTTTTCCAAAAACCCCTCAGTTTAAGTTTGCCTTCACCTTGAAAAGACACTTCTGAGGTTTACAAATCAGTCCAGCTTCTTTGGGCCTCCCTCCAATGAAAGGGCTAAAATCCATCAAAATAAACTCTAGGCACTGTCCTTGTGCTCCCAGTGACTTTTTCACTCTAAGGGCTCACAAACCTTCTAAATTCTTTAGATCACCTGTGATGTCCATTAGTTCTCAAAGACTACGATGCAAGTAATTTCCCCTCTTGGAACCTTGTTATTAACTGTGCTGTATGAGAAATGAAGTCTCCTACACACCTTGTGCTTACGATTCTCCAAACCATGTTGCCTGCTAGGACTTTGGCCATGAATATAGGACAGCAATACCTGAACATGATTACTGAGATCTCCTTAATAAAGGATAGACTGGGGCCAGCACTGTGGTGCAGTGGTGTAATCCTTTACCTGCAATGCTGGCACCCCATATGAGCACCAGTTCTAGTCCCCATTTCTCCTTTTCCCATCCAGCTCTCTGCAATAGCCTGGGAAAGCAGTAGAAGCTGTTCCAAGTGCTTTGGTCCCTGCCAAAATATGGGAGACCTGGAAGCTCCTAGCTCAGATTGGCCCAGCTGCAGACATTGCAGTCATTAGGGGAGTAAATGAGCATATGGAAGACCTTTCTCTCTGTCTCTTCTTCTCACTCTCTGTAAGTAAACCTGTCAACTACATAAATAAATTCTTTATATATATATTTACATTTATTTATATATTTATGTATATAAATATATTCATATATAAAATATTATAATTTATCATACAATATATTATATAATATATAATTATAAACAGATAATATTATATAATTTATTATATGTATTATATATATATATATATATATATATATATATTATTGAGATGACTTCAATAGCCAGAGTGTGGCCAGGTTGAAACCAGGAGCTTTTCCTCTGATGTGTGTCCCAGGAACCCAGGTACTCGGAGCATCTTTCACTGCTTTTTCAATCCATTGGTAAGGAGCTGGATCAGAAATAATTATTTATATATAAATAACAAATTCATATATAATAATTATATACAATTATATATTTATAATAATTATATGCAATTCTATATTATGTATAGAAATATATAATATAATATATAATATAATATATATTATAATATATAAATATATATATGATGGACCAAAATATGGTATTCTCCATTTGGCAGAAGGGACAGGCTCCAATATCTACTGTCTATGACAGTATGTCAGCATAATGCAGGAGGTAACCCCTCTACCAAATAAGAAAAGCTATTTCAGTTCAGCTGGACATCATTCTGCTGACTGTTGACCTTATTACTGTTAGTCTGGATGCTTTCATTGGTTGCAATCCAGAGACCCAATTTTCCCATAGATATAAACATCAGCAAACATGAAAATTTGGTAAGAAAAGCTTAAACTGAGAGTTATGATTAATAACTATTTTAACAAAATTTCTCAGAACCCATCTAATCCAAACCTTGGACAATTGGAAGACATTGTACTTGGCCCACCCATAATCAAAATGGATTCTAAATCCTTCAACTGCAAGGAGAGTATCATAGACATTAATGCTCCAAACGGATCCAGTTCTCTGCTAATGTGTCTGGAAAAGCAGCACAGGGTGACTCAAATATTGGGGCTCCTGCACCCTTGTGAGAGACCTGGAAGAAGCCCCTGGCTCCTGATATCAGTCTGGCCTAGCCGCAGTCATTGCAGCCATTTGAGGAGTGAACAAACCAGGAGGAAGATCAATCTCTCCCATTCTCTCTATCTAGTGCTGCCTTTCAAATTCATAAAAGGATCTTTAAGAAAATAGATCACTTCAATAAATTTGCCATTGCTCAGTCATGATGACTTTTACTACCTTCAGTTCTTTTTCAAAAGATTTATTTATTGGAAAGGCAGAAAGAGGAGCTGGTGGTTGTGGTGCAGTGGACAAAGTTGCTATCTGTTACATTGGCATCCTCTACGTGCACCAGTTCAAGTACCAGCTATTCCATTTCTGATCCAGCTCCTTACCAATGGACTGAAAAAGCAGGGAAAGATGGCCCAAGTGCCTGGGATGCTGCCACGCACATTGCAGGAAAAGCTCCTTGCTGCCATGCACATCGGAGGGAAAGCTCCTGGCTTCAACCTGGCCACACTCTGGCTATTAAAGTCATCTCAAAAATGAATTAGGTGGTGGAAGATTTCTGTCTCTCCCTCTCTCTGTAACTCTTTCAAGTAAGTAATTAAATATTTTAATATGATAAAAAAGGCAGAGACACACAGAGACAAAGAGAGAAGGAAAGAGAAGCAGAGAGATCTCCCATCTGCTGGTTCACTTTCTATATGGCTACCACTGTGCAAGACCAGGTTCTCATGTCCCCATTGAGGTTACAGTTCTCCAATTTGACGACAGGAATGAAAGAATTTGAGCTATTATACATTGCTTCCCAGGGATATTAACATGAAGCTGATTTGGAAGTGTAGTACCCAAAACTCAGATTAGCACTGCAATATAGGCTGTGGGCATCTGTTGTGACTGCTAACAAATTGGAAATCCTAGAGTAAAAATCAACATATTCCTGGACATACACAATATACCAAAATTGAGTCATGAAGACACATAGAAAAGCTAAACAAACCAAAAACCAAGACAGAGATTGGATGAGTAATAAAGACCCTCCCAACAAGGAAAAGTCCAGGATCAGACAGCCTCACTATTGAATTCTACAGGACTTTTAAAGAACTAATGCTTCTCAAACTATTCAACACAATTGAAAGAGAGACAATCCTCTCAAACTCCTTCTATTAATCCTGCATCACCTTAATTCTTTAACTAGAAAAGATACAGTTGAGAGAGAGTACTATAGAAAAATATCCCTGATGGGGGCCAGTGCCATAGCACACTGGGTTGATCCTCCACCCGTGGAGACGGCATCCCATATGGGTGCCAGTTCTGGTCCCGGTTGCTGCTATTCCAGTCCAGCTTTCTGCACTGGACTGGGAGGGCAGTGGAGAATGGCCCAAGTGCCTGGGTCCCTGCACCCGCATGGGTGACCAGGGAGATGCTCCTGACTCTGGCTTCCGATTGAACCAGCACTACCTGTTGGGCCATATGGAGCATAAACAAGCAGATAAAATACTTCTGTCTCTCTGCCTCTGCCTCTCCATCTCTGTAACTCAATCTTTCAAATAAATAATTCTTTTGAAAAGGTCAACAAACAATAAAGGCTGGTGGAGAGGGAGAGAAAAAGGTACCCTAACCCACTGTTGGTGGGAATGAAGCTAGTGCGACCATTATGGAAGGCAGTATCAAAGTTCCTCAGAAATCTGAAAACAAACATACCATGTGATCCTGCCATCTGACTACTGGGAATTTATCTGCATGAAATGAAATAGAATATGCACAGGCATGAGTTATCTGTACCCTCATGTTTATTACAGCTCAATTCACAATAGCTAACATGGAATCAACCCAGATGTCCATCAACTGGTGACTGGAACAAAAATATGAGCTATATATACAGTGTAAAATACTATTCAACCATAATTGAGAATGAAATCCCATCTTCTGTAACTAAATGGATGAACTGGAAACAAGTATGCTTCATGAAAGAAGCCAGTCCCCAAAAGACAAATACCATATGTTTTCTCTGACTGGTGGTAATTAATATATAGACAACAAAAAGCAGCATATGAGTTAAATTGACATTTTGAGATTTGAGTATTGTTCATAGCACTTTTCTGTACTCTTTGATAGAGTACACAACATATACTCATTGATATTTCTGCTACTACTTGCTGAATTCTTTATTTTGTAGAGGGTTAAAGCTTGTGATTCTAAAATAAAATCAAAGCATGCAGCTGTCAAAATTAAAAGAAAATAAAACAAGAAGGAGGGAGTTGGAAATATGAGAACAAGGGAAGATAGGATAGGATGTTATCAGTTTGCTCTTCAATCTGTATATATAAATTACATGAAATTTGTTCACTTAATATGCATTTAAAAATATAAACTTAACACTGGAAGAAAAAGACCTGAGATCAGTGTTTTCTGGATTACCATTAAAAAAATTTAGTCTTCATTTATGTCTGACCATATTTAATTTCTTATTTATTTATTTTATAAGAAAATTAACATCACCATTCCTAACAAGTCCATCCTGCTTCATCCATATCTATCAGTTCCCACTATGCTAATAATTTCTCATGAACTTAAATCCATATCATCTTAAAAAGATGCAATGTGGGGCTGGCGCTGTGGCATAGCAGATAAAGTTGTTGCCTGCAGTGTTGGCAAGCCATGTGGGTGCCAGTTCAAGTCGCGGCTGCTCCACTTCTGAACCAGCTCTCTGCTATGGCCTGGGAAAGCATTAGAAGGTGGCCCAAGTCCTTGGGGCCTTGCACACATGTGAAAGACCCTGAAGAAGCTCCTGGCTTCAGATTGACACAGACCAGTCATTGCGGCCAACTGGGAGTAAACCAGCTGATGGAAGACCTCTCTGTCTCTGTCTGTCTCTCTCTCTCTCTCTACCTCTCCTCTATTTGTGCAACTCTTTCAAATAAATAAATTAATATTTAAGAAAAAAGCCTGATTCATGTTATTATTTATGTGTTTTAGAGGCTTTGCAGATGTTGATTACATGTGCCATGAAAACCCATTAAAATGCAAATCCTATAAGAGGCAACTCCATGTGCACTAAACTGGTAAAATCCAGTGCATGTGTTGAGAAAAACACACTAGCAATACATTTCAAAAAGCTGTGAAATATTATAAGTGGCTGTCAAAAGCTAAAAATCTGACAATGACTCATTATGTCATTTATTTATATATAATGCTGAGAAAATCAGAAGTATTTGTTAAAACTTCTGCTAAAATGCACTTGATTTATAATTTTTAAATGCATCTTTCCTAGATGTAATGCAATCCTGTACTACTTTAGAGTATCAGAAATTTAAAATGTTGGACTGGTGCTGTGGTGGAGCAGGTTAACACCCTGGACTGAAGTGCCAGCATCCCATATGGGGGCCGGTTCAATACTCAGCTGCTCCACTTCTGATCCTGCTCTCTGCTATGGCCTGGCAAAGTAGTAGAAGATGGCCCAAGTCTTTGGGCCCCTGTACCCATCTGGGAGACTGGGAACTAGCTCCTGGCTCCTGGCTTCAGATCAGCACAGCTCTGGCAGTTGCAATCAATTAGGGAGTGAACACCAGATGGAAGACCTCTCTCTTTCTCTCTGTCTATCCTCTCTGTCTGTAACTCGACTTGTACATAAATAAATAAATCTTTAAAACAATTAAGAAATTTAACATGTGAAAGGTTTTTAAAAATGTATTTCTTTATTGTGAGGCAGAGTTACAGATATAGAGAGGAAGAGATAGAGAGGTCTTCTATCAACTGGTTCACCCCTAAATGGCCAGAATGGCTGGAGCTGGGCCGATCTGAAGCCAGGTGCCAGAAGCCAGGAGTCAGCAGCTTCCTCCAGGTCTCTCACATGGGTGCAGGGGCCCAAGAACTCAGGGCATATTGCACTGCTTTCCTAGGCCATTAGTAAAGAGCTGGATTGGAAGTGCAGGAGCAGGGACTCAAACTGGTGCCCATGTGGGATGCTGGTGCTGCAGGTGGATGCTTAATCTACTATGCCACAGAGTGGGCCCAGTGAATGGTTTTAGGAAGACATCTTTCATGTAGACTAGGCTGCAATATTGCAAGGTAAGGTTTAGCTTTTATTCCCACACATCAGTATTCATCTTTTAGCAACTATAAATACTGAATATCATACATATAGACATAAATATAGGTAACTGCAGATTTTGTTGTCATTCTTTCTAATTCTCTTTTTAATGTCTGCTAATAGGTCATCTTATGGATTATTATATTGATGTTACCCATACACAAGCATCAGGCATTTCCACTGTTGAATGTGTTTATGAGTACAGGTAGATTTGTGTGTACATGAATGCACATTTGATGAATATAGCACTGACAGTAATACTGTGAGAAATCCTAACGCTGATTCCAAACTTTCTGTCCTCCGCAGAGATGGCTGTCATTGAAGTAGACCACAGGGCCCCTTTTGCTGTTATGGACTGAAATGTGCCTCCCTAAAACTCTAACACGGAAGTGCTAACCAGCAACATGACTCTACCTGAAGAAAGTGCTTTTAAGCAGATCAAATGGTAGATGTGTCTGTCACATCGGAGAAAGGCTTCTGGAAAAATCGAGCCTATTTAAGCACCTTGATCTGATATTTTCAAGCTCTACAACTCTGAGAAGTAAAATTCCATGATTTAAATCATATTCTCTGTGGTATTTTCTTAGCAAATTAATATATCCTCATTTCTGCCAGCATTTTCTATTGTCATCCAGAAGGTCCTAGTGATTAGCAGAGAAATATAGAAACTAAAAACTGTGATTTTAGATTACCAAGTATCTACTAACACAAAAAGATCCCAGAAGCCACCTACTACCATCCTCCAGGACCCAGAAAAAAAACAGGAAGGAGTCAAGTTGCAGGGCAGTAGAAAAAAGTGAATAATGAAAGATCACAGCAGAAGTAAATAAGGAAGTGTTTGGTGCTGTGGTGTACTGGGTTAAAGCCTTGACCTGCTGTGCATGCATGCCATATGTTGCTGCTAGGAGACCAGGTGCTCCACTTCCAATCCAGCTCCATACTAATGCACCTGGGAAATTGGTGGAAGATGGACCATGTTCTACGGTGCTGGCACCCACATGAGAGACTTGGAAGAAGCATCTGGCCTTTCCAATAAATAAATAAATCTTAAAAATATAGAAACAGTGTTAGCACTGTTGGAAAACAGACTCATAGTTCAATGTAAAAGTATAGGCAGCTGAAATAAACCGACTTTTCTACAGGCAACTCCTATTTAACAAAGGAAAGAAAACAAACAGGAGAAAGAAGAACCCCTTTAGCATATGGTTTAAAGGAAAGTGATTATCCATATGTAGAAGCCTGAAAATATACCCAAAACCTCATACACTATGTAAAAGCAACTCAAGGTGAATTAAAAGTCTAAATATAAAGCCAGAAACTAAGTAAACATATGAGAAACTATAAAACATAAGCATAGATAACAGTTTTGGGTAAGATTCCAAAAGCACAAGTAACAAAAATAAAATATAGAAATTTGAGCATATCATATTAAGATACATCTTCACAACAAAGTATTCAACAGAGTAAAGATACAATGGACAGAATGGCAGGAAACATTGAAAACTCTGACTATGACAAAAGATTGATAGCCATAACATACATATATTGAACTGGGAAAATCTCCAAATAAGAAGCAAAATGTACAGCTAAGAAATGGGCAAGGATCAGAACAGATGTTTCTCAGAAGAAGAAATCTCAATGGTCAAGACATAGATGAACATGCCCAATATCACTAGCCATTAGGGAAATGTAAATCAAAACCAATAGCAGACTCCATCTGTGGGAGAAGACAATGCTTGGGTTTTCATTTGTGCAACAAGTGGGTTTAGAGGACCCTGTTCACCATAAGAGGGCAGAGTCTACATGGAAGTAAGGAAACCTTAATGTTTTCCTAATGGGCTTGTTAAATTCTTGACCAGTGCCTATTACCTTTGCCGCAAACTTTCCAGTCTCACTACTTTCCTGCTTCTTCCTCTTCTCTGTGGCTTGCAAAAACAGTGTACCTTCTATATACGGAGGATACTTTTGTTTTGTTTTATTCCTTCTGTCTCATGATGTTCCTCTAAGAAATCACAACCCTCCAAGTATTCATTCATTTATGCAGTCTGCAGTTTTCATGGGCTACTACATGGCAAAGTACTAGGTTAAAGGAAAGGTATAGGTCAGGAACTGAGCAAAGTTCACAATGATGAAGCCATTGGGGAAATGAACCTGATGGAAGACCTCTCTCTCTCTCTCTCTCTCTCTCTCTGCCTCTCCTTCTCTCTCTGTGTAACTCTGATTTTCAAATAAATAAATAAATCTTTAAAAACTAACAAAATATACTAATAACCTGGTGGCAACACCTTTCTATCAGAACATGTGAAGCACTCAAACACAGTTTGTCCCAGAAAGTCAACCATAGGGCATATCTTCTACTGCACTTGTGGACATCTCTGAGGGGGGTAAGGGGCACTTATTTCTTCCCCTCTTCTTTCTTAGCACTCTCACAGTTATAACTTCTATCGATGCTTCCAAAGACCAGTCTCTATGAAATTGTAGAACTAATATCCTCCTATGTCAAAAGTGTCATGGGTTTAAACACAGAACCCAAAATAAGATAAGTAACTGGCCTTCTTAATTACACAGTGTGGAATGTAAGATTCTCAGTGGAGCACTGGGTAATATAAAGTGCTGGGCAGAGAAAAACTGTTACTTATCTGTATTTATGATGCTGTAATTCTCCTCTTTATGCAAACTCAGATTAAAAGAGCTCCCGTTAGTGGGCAGCACTGTTGCATAGTGGGTAAAGCTACTGCCTGCCTTGTCAGCATCCTATATGGGTGCCGGTTGGGATCCTGGCTGCTGCACTTCCCATCCAGCTCTCTGCTGTGGACTGGGAAAACAGTAGAAGTTGGCCCAAATCCCTCATCTCCTGCACCCACCTATGAGACCTGGACAAAGTTCTGCCTTTCAAATAAATAAATAATTATTTAAAAAAACAGCTTCATCTCAGAAGGAGCTCCTGGCTACTGGCTCCAAATTGGCATACCTCCAGCTATTGCTGCCAATTGGGGAATGAACCATCGGATGGAAGACCTCTCTCTCTTTCTCTCTCTCTCTCCTCTCTCTGTGTAACTCTTTCAAATGAATAAATAAATCTTTAAAAAAGTAGCTCCAGTTATTGACAACACAGTAGACTTGCATTAATTTTGGTTCCCTTCTCACTTTGCAAAGGGATCAGTGGCAGGTCAAAACAGTTGACAGCCTTGCTAACAGGAGAAGAGATAGCTGAAGACAGAAAATGAAAAGCAGCCAAATACATCATCAAAGAAAGAGAAGTGGACCCCATCCAACACAAGCCTTTAAAAGTGGATGCTCACAATTAATGTGTGAAACAGCTGCCCACTGAAATCTTGTCTAGGGAGGGAAGATGTCCTAAGTTCTGCTTTTGTAAACTCCAGTCATAAATCTGTCCTAATAAATCTGTCCCTGGCATCTCTTTTACAAACATACTGGACCCACTGACCATTGGAAATGCGGTTCTAATCATGTAGGCTGCCATTTAAACCCACCAATGCTGTAACAGCTAAGAAACTTGAATTTGATGCTCAATTCTCAGGAAATCATTCCAGCTGAGCCTAGGGCCATTAATAGAAACTCCTTGGATCCTCCACTGTCTCTGTGCCTGTTTTAAAGAAGGGAGATTTCCCACCCCATGTTTCTGGAACAGCTTCAAATTCCACATTGGAAAAATTTGATAATTAATACTTGAGAGGGATCAACACACAAAGCAGCTATTCACTCTTCACACTGCTCCCCACCAGGAAGATGAGATGCAGGATGAGAGCAGTGGGGCAGATCCTAGACAGATCCTCCTGCCCACCCCTCTGCTGCCCCAGGCTCCCTCCTGAGGGCCATCCAGCCCCACCCTGCAGGAACCAGCCCAGGAAACATCAAGAGACAAGGCAGACTGCATTCTGAGACCACCCACAGTGGGAACCCTGCTTATTTAACTGTGGAGATCAGGAGTCTTTCTGCCTTCCTTCCCTGTGAGTGCAGGTTCCCAGAACGCTGCCCCCTCTCTCCTGTAACCACTAAATAAAGCACATTAGGGACAGTTTAGGTGAGGTACTGCAGGAGAGAGTCCGGGCACTTTGAGCCTGGGAAATAGAGGTGGGAGACAGAGCAGCCCGGGTCCCAGCCCTGACCTCGGGAGAAGCTGCCAGGATCGCTGGCACACTTCTCCCACATGTGTCTCCGCCCCTTACTGCATGCCAAACCTGCAGCAGAAAGTCCCTGGAGCAGGTACCCTTTCTTCCAGATACACGGGGAGTGAAATTGGGAGTGTGGAGAAGAGAGTCCCTGGCATGTGGGACCCACAGTTGGTGGATGAAGAGGGAAGAAGCAGCAGGAGGCAGGCTCAGGGTGAGCACTCGGAAACTGCCTGGGATCGCACGTGCAGAGCAGGAGTTGCAGTAAATGCCAGAGAAGGAGCAGCATAGCCCCCAGGGTTGACACTGATCAAGGAATGAACTCCCCTGGTCCAACTCTGAGCCCCAGGGACAGGCAGTGGCAGGTGCATGCCCACAGGTATTTGGAAAGCAGAATACCTCGGAGCTACTGGGAACTCTGGGAAATGGAGTCCAGGCTGCAGCATCCCTAGAGACACCAGCTGTTCCTCCGAAAAGCTGCAGTCAGGGGTGGGTGCCCACAACCAGAGGGCATTTGCTTTTGTTAAGTCCCTCCTTCCTTTCCTTCCCACACCAAAATCTCAGGGATCAGTTGCTGTTCCTTTCCTGCATCAAATCTGAAAGAGTGACACTCACTTCTGCTAACTGACCCCAAATCCTGGCTCCCTCATAACCTCTGTCTCTTCCAGAAAAATCTTATTTACTACTTTGGCCCTAGAAATCATAAATGACTATGATAGAATGTAACTTTTAACAGAGGTGTAGAAGGCATGGTTTAATATCCAGTTTTGAGAATACAATTTTCATTTGTGTTTTATTGATGTTTATACTTCTTTTAAGATTCATTTTTTTTATTTAGAAGTCAGAGTTACAGAGAAGGAGAGGCACAGAGAGAGAGAGAGAGAGAGAGAGAGGTGTTTTCCATCTGCTGGTTCACTCCCCAATTCGCAGCAGCACCACAGCGCCGACCCCTTATAGTTCCTTTCAAATCATTTTACACTGTCTTTTTATTCATCTAGTACAGAGAGAGAAGAATGGACACAGAGCTAACTCTGTCCAAAATCTTGCTTGTATTGCATCAGAATACAAAATTTGGGAAGGAAGAAGGCAAAACTGACTCACACCCAGAAAACATGTAGGAAATTGCCACTCAAGAAACCAAAAGTCAGCTGAGGCACCCAAAACAAGGACAGCAAGCCAGAATTGGAGCAAGCCAACAGCTGTGCCCTGATTGAAAAAGACCATTCCTCTTGTGCCCTGAACGCAATATTGCCACCTCAAAACAAAAGCTCACATCAGAAAATTCATTACAAACCATGATACATAAGAAAAAAGAGAAAAAAACCAAAGAAATGCAAGAATCCATAATGATATTGGGCTTGATTTAGTCGCAGGGAAACCGGCCGTTCCCGGATTCATTCACCCCTCCAGCTGACTGCCTGTGGAATTCTGACTGAATTAACCTGAAAATCACAGTGAAACTCAATTTGGAGGCAATTAATATCTGTCACCTCAGCCAAAGTGTTCCATTTGATTTTCCAAAACACAAAAACTCACCTTGGTCATGATACCTCTAAATTTCTAAGCTTCAAATGCCTATTAGTTGTCTTTTTAAATTCATAATGGCTACTCTGTCCAAACTCTTGTTTGTATGGTGTCAGAATACAAAATTTGGGAAGGAAGAAGGCAAAACCAACTCAGACCCAGAAAACATTTAGGAAATTGCCGCTCAAGAAACCAAAAGTCAATTGAGGCACCCAAAACAATGACAGCAAGCCAGAATTGGAGCAAGCCAACAGCTGTGCCCTGTTTGAAAAAGACCATTCCTCCGGTGCCCTGAACTCTATATTGCCGCCTCAAAACCAAAGCTCACATCAGAAAATTCATTACAAACCATGATAAATAAGGGAAATGTGGAAAAACCAAAAAAATGCAAGAGTCCTTTGTAATATTTGACTGGATTTAGACACAAGGAAACTGGCTGTTTCCAGATTCGTCCCCCTTCCACAGACTGACTTTGGAATCTGATTGAATTCATCTCAAAATCGCACTCACACTCAATTTGGAGGGTATTAGTATCTGTCCCATCAGCAGAAGGGTTCCATTTCATTTTCCAAAACACAGAAACTCATCTTGGTCGTGTTGCCTGTAGATTTCTAATCCTGAAAGGCCAATTTGCTGTGTTTTTTTCTTCTTTCCTAACGGCTACTCTGTCCAAAATCTTGCTTCTATTGCATCAGAATACAAAATTTGGGAATAAGAAGGCAAAACTGACTCAGACCCAGAAAATATGTAGAAATTGCCACTCAAGAAACCACAAATCAGCTGAGGCACCCAAAACAATGACAGGAAGCCAGAATTGGTGCAAGCCAACAGCTGTGCCCTGTTTGAAAAAGACCATTCCTCTTGTGCCCTGAACTCAATATTGCCACCTCAAAACCAAAGCTCACATCACAAAATTCATTACAAACTATGATAAATAAGGGAAATGTGAAAAAGCCAAAGAAATGCAAGAGTCCTTTGTGATATTTGGCTGGATTTAGACACAAGGAAACTGGCTGGTTCCAGAT
The DNA here is from genome assembly GCF_051225735.1 of Oryctolagus cuniculus. Taxonomy (NCBI): domain Eukaryota; kingdom Metazoa; phylum Chordata; class Mammalia; order Lagomorpha; family Leporidae; genus Oryctolagus; species Oryctolagus cuniculus. Next base: position 98,599 of record NW_028301686.1, read on the forward strand.
TCATTGCCCCCTTCCACAGACTGACTTTGGAATTCTGAGTGAATTGACCTCAAAATGGCACTCACACTCAATTTTTAGGGAGTTAGAATCTGTCCCCTCAGGAAAAGGGTTCCATGTCATTTCCCAAACACAGAAACTCATCTTGGTCGTGTGCCTGTAGATTTCTACTCCCGAAAGGGCAATTTGCTCTGTTTTTTTTTTTTCTTTCCTAATGGCTACTCTGTCCAAAATCTTGCTTGTATTACATCACAATACAAAATTTGAGAATAAGAAAGCAAAACCGATTCAGACCCAGAAAATATTTAGGAAATTGGCACTCAAGAAATCAAAAATTAGCTGAGGCACCCAAAACAATGACAGCAAGCCAGAATTGGAGCAAGCCAACAGCTGTGCCCTGTTTGAAAAAGACCAATTCTCTTGTGCCCTGAACTCAAAAAAGCAGGCTCAAAACCAAAGGTCACATCAGAAAATTCATTACAAACCATGATACATAAGAAAAATGAGAAAAAAGCCAAAGAAATGCAAGAATCCATAATGATATTGGGCTTGATTTAGTCGCAAGGAAACTGGCCGTTCCCGGATTCATCCACCCCTCCAGCTGACTGCCTGTGGAATTCTGACTGAATTAACCTGAAAATCGCAATGAAGCTCAGTTGGGAGGCAATTAATATCTGTCACCTCAGCCAAAGTGTTCCATTTGATTTTCCAAAACATAAAAACTCACCTTGGTCGTATTACCTATAGATGTCTAAGCTTCAAAAGCCTATTCGTTGTGTTTTTTTATTTCATAATGGTTACTCTGACAAACTCTTGTTTGTATGGCATCAGAATACAAAATTTGGGAAGGTAGACGGCAAACCCAACTCAGACCCAGAAAACATTTAGGAAATTGCCGCTCAAGACACCACAAATCGGCTGAGGCACCCAAAATAATGACAGTAAGCCAGAATTGAAGCAGGCCAACAGCTGTGCCCTGTTTGAAAAAGACCATTCCTCTTGTGCCCTGAACTCAATATGCCAGCCTCAAAACCAAAGCTGACATCAAAAAATTCATGAGAAACCATGATAAATAAGAAAAATGAGAAAAAAGCCAAAGAAATGCAAGGATTCATAATGATATTGGGCTTGATTTAGTCACAAGGAAACCGGCTGTTCCCGGATTCATCCACCCCTCCAGCTGACTGCCTGTGGAATTCTGACTGAATTAACCTGAAAATCACAGTGAAACTCAGTTTGGAGGCAATTAATATCTGTCACCTCAACCAAAGTGTTCCATTTGATTTTGCAAAACACAAAAACTCACCTTGGTTGTGGTACCTGTAGATTTCAAAGCTTCAAATGCCTATTTGTTGTGTTTTTTATTTCATAATGGCTACTATGCCGAAACTCTTGTTTGTATGGCGTCAGAATACAAAATTTGGGAAGGAAGAAGGCAAAACCAACTCAGACCCCGAAAACATTTAGGAAATTGCCACACAAGAAACCACAAATCAGCTGAGGCACCCAAAACAATGACAGCAAGCCAGAAGTGGAGCAAGCCAACAGCTGTGCCCTGATTGAAAAAGAACCTTCCTCTTGTGCCCTGAACTCAATATGCCAGCCTCAAAACCAAAGCTCACATCAGAAAATTCATTACAAACCATGATAAATAAGAAAAAAGAGAAAAAAGCCAAAGAAATGCAAGAGTCCTTTGTGATATTTGGCAGGATTTAGACACAAAGAAACTGGCTGTTTCCAGATTCATCCCCCCCTTCCACAGACTGACTTTGGAATTTTGATTGAATTCACCTCAAAATCGCTCTCACACTCCATTTGGAGGGAATTAGAATCTGTAACCTCAGCAGAAGCGTTCCATGTCATTTTCCAAAACACAGAATCTCACCTTGGTTGTGTTGCCTATGGATTTCTAATCCTGAAAGGTCAATTTGCTGTTTTTTTTTTTTTCTTTCATAATGGCTACTCTGTCCAAAATCTTGTTTGTATTGCATCAGAATACAAAAATTGGGAAGGAAGAAGGCAAAACCAACTCAGACCCCGAAAACATTTAGGAAATTGCCACACAAGAAACCACAAATCGGCTGAGGCACTCAAAACAATGACAGCAAGCCAGAAGTGGAGCAAGCCAACAGCTGTGCCCTGATTGAAAAACAACCTTCCTCTTGTACCCTGAACTCAATATGCCAGCCTCAAAACCAAAGCTCACATCAGAAAATTCATTACAAACCATGATAAATAAGAAAAAAGAGAAAAAAGCCAAAAAAATGCAAGAATCCATAATGATATTGGGTTTGATTTAGTTGCAAGGAAACTGGCTGTTCCCAGATTCATCCACCACTAAAGCTGACAGCCTGTGGAATTCTGACTGAATTAACCTGACAATCCCAGTGAAACTCAAGAAACCACAAATCAGCTGAGGCACCCAAAACCTTGAAAGCAAGACAGAATTGGAGCAAGCCAACAGCTGTGCCCTGATTGAAAAAGACCATTCCTCCGGTGTCCTGAACTCAATATGCCAGCCTCAAAACCAAAGCTCACATCAGAAAATTCATTACAAACCATGATAAATAAGAAAAATGAGAAAAAAGCCAAAGAAATGCAAGAATCCATAATGATATTGGGCTTGATTTAGTTTCAAGGAAAACGGCTGTTCCCGGATTCATCCACCCCTCCAGCTGACTGCCTGTGGAATTCTGACTGAATTAATCTGAAAATCGCAGTGAAACTCAGTTTGCAGGCAATTACTATCTGTCACCTCAGCCAAAGTGTTCCATTTGATTTTCCAAAACACAAAACCTAACCTTGGTTGTGTTACCTGTAGATTTCTAAGCTTCAAACGCCTATTTGTTGTGTTTTTTATTTCATAATGGCTACTCTGCCGAAACTCTTGTTTGTATGGCATCAGAATACAAAATTTGGGAAGGAAGACCGAAAACCCAACTCAGACCCAGAAAACATTTAGCAAATTGCTGCTCAAGAAACCAAAAGTCAGCTGAGGCACCCAAAACAATGACAGCAAGCCAGAATTGGAGCAGGCCAACCGCTGTGCCATGTTTGAAAAAGACCATTCCTCTGGTGCCCTGAACTCCATATTGCAGCCTCAAAACAAAAGATCACCTCAGAAAATTCATTAAAATCCATGATAAATAAGAAAACGGAGAAAAAAGCCAAAGAAATGCAAGAATCCATAATGATATTGGGCTTGATTGATTCACAAAGAAACCTGCTGTTCCCGGATTCATTCACCCCTCCAGCTGACTGCCTGTGGAATTCTGACTGAATTAACCTGAATATCGCAGTGAAACTCAGTTTGGAGGAAATTACTATCTTTCACCTCAGCCAAACTGTTCCATTTGATTTTCCAAAACACAAAAACTCACCTTGGTCATGTTACCTGTACATTTCTAAGCTTCAAACGCCTATTTGTTGTGTTTTTTTATTTCATAATGGCTACTCTGACAAACTCTTGTTTGTATGGCGTCAGAATACAAAATTTGGGAAGGAAGAAGGCAAAACCAACTCAGACCCCGAAAACATTTAGCAAATTGCTGCTCAAGAAACACACATCAGCTGAGGCACCCAAAACAATGACAGCAAGCCAGACTTGGAGCAGGCCAACAGCTGTGCTCTCTTTGACAAAGAACCTTCCTCTTGCACCCTGAACTCCATATGCCAGCCTCAAAAACAAAGCTCACATCAGATTTTCATTACAAACCATGATAAATCAGAAAAAGGAGAAAAAAGCCAAAGAAATACAAGAATCCATAATGATATTGGGCTTGATTCAGTCGCAAGGAAACCGGCTGTTCCCAGATTCATCCACCCCTCCAGAAAATTTGAGAAGGAAGACGGCAAAACCAACTCAGACCCAGAAAACAATTAGGAAATTGCCACTCAACAAACCAAAATTCAGCTGAGGCAACCAAAATAATAACAGCAAGCCAGAATTGGAGCAAACCAACAGCTTTGCCCTTTTTTAAAAAGAACCTTCCTCTAGTGCCCTGAACTCCATATTACATCCTCAAAACCAAAGCTCACATCAGAAAATTCATTACAAACCCTGAAAAACAAAAAAAATGAGAAAAAAGCCAAAGAAATGCAAGAATCCATAATGATATTGTGCTTGATTTAGTCACAAAGAAACCGGCTGTTCCCGTATGCATCCACCCCTCCACCTGACTGCCTGTGGAATTTTGAGTCAATTAACCAGAAGATCGCAGTGACACTCAGTTTGGAGGCAATGAGTATCTGTCACCTCAGGCAAAGTGTTCCATTTTATTTTCCAAAACACAAAAACTCACCTTGGTCATGTTACCTCTAAATTTCTAAGCTTCAAACGCCTATTTGTAGTGTTTTTTATTTCATAATGGCTACTCTCCCCAAACTCTTGTTTGCATGGCGTCAAAATACAACATTTGGGAAGGAAGAAGGCAAAACCAACTCAGACCCAGAAAATATTTAGTAAATTGCCGCTCAAGAAACCAAAAGTCAACTGAGGCACCCAAAGAAATGACAGCAAGCCAGAATTGGAGCAGGCCAACAGCTGTGCCCTGAATGAAAAAGGACCTTCCTCTTGTGCCATGAACTCCATATTGCAGCCTCAAAACCAAAGCTCACATCAGAAAATTCATTACAACCATGATATATAAGAAAAATGAGAAAAAAAACAAAGAAATGCAAGAATCCATAATGATATTGGGCTTGATTTAATCACAAGGAAACCGGCTGTTCCTGGTTTCATTCACCCCTCCAGCTGACTGCCTGTGGAATTCTGACTGAATTAACCTGAAAATCACAGTGAAACTCAATTTGGAGGCAATTACTATCTGTCACCTTAGCCAAACTGTTCCTTTTCATTTTCCAAAACAGAAAAACTCACCTTGGTCGTGTTACCTGTACATTTCTAAGCTTCAAATGCCTATTTGTTGTGTTTTTTATTTCATAATGGCTACTCTGCCCAAACTCTTGTTTTCATGGCGTCAGAATACAAAATTTGAGAAGGTAGACGGAAAACCAACTCAGACCCAGAAAACATTTATCAAATTCCCACTCAAGAAACACACATCAGCACAGGCACCCAAAACAATGACTGCAAGCCAGACTTGGAGCAGGCCAACAGCTGTGCCCTGTTTGAAAAGAACCTTCCTCTTGCACCCTGAACTCCATATTGCAGCCTCAAAACCAAAGCTCACATCAGAAAATTCATTACAAACCATGATAAATAAGAAAAATGAGAAAAAACCCAAAGAAATGCAAGAATCCATAATGATATTGGGCTTGATTCAGTCGCAAGGAAACCGGCTGTTCCCGGATTCATCCACCCCTCCAGCTGACTGCCTGTGGAATTCTGACTGAATTAACCTGAAAATCACAGGGATACTCAGTTTGGAGGCAATTAATATCTGGCACCTCAGCCAAAGTGTTCCATTGTATTTCCCAACACACAAAAACTCACCTTGGTCGTGTTACCTGTAGATTTCTAAGCTTCAAACGCCGATTGGTTGTGTTTTTTATTTAATAATGTCTACTCTGTCCAAACTCTTGTTTGTATGGCGTCAGAATACAACATTGGAGAATGAAGAAGGCAAAACCAACTCAGACCCAGAAAACATGTAGGAAATTGCCGCTCAAGAAACCACAAATCGGCTGAGGCACCCAAAAAATGACAGCAAGCCAGAATAGGAGCAAGCCAACAGCTGTGCCCTGTTTGAAAAAGACCATTCCTCCGGTGCCCTGAACTCAATATTGCAACCTCAAAACCAAAGCTCACATCAGAAAATTCATTACAAACCATGACACATAAGAAAAATGAGAAAAAAGCCAAAGAAATGCAAGAATCCATAATGATATGTGCCTTGATTTAGTCGCAAGGAAACCGGCTGTTCCTGCATTCATCCACCCCTCCTGCTTACAGCCTGTGGAATTCTGACTGAGTTAACCTGAAAATCGCAATGAAACTCAGTTTGGAGGCAATTACTATCTGTCACCTCAGCCAAAGTGTTCCATTGTATTTTCCAAAACACAAAAACTCACCTTGGTCGTGTTACCTGTAGATTTCTAAGCTTCAAACGCCTATTAGTTGTGTTTTTTATTTCATAATGGCTACTCTGCCGAAACTCTTGTTTGTATTGCGTCAGAATGCAAAATTTGGGAAGGAAGAAGGCAAAACCAACTCAGACCCAGAAAACATTTTGCAAATTGCTGCTCAAGAAACCAAAAGTCAGCTGAGGCACCCAAAACAATGACAGCAAGCCAGAATTGGAGCAGGCCAACCGCTGTGCCATGTTTGAAAAAGACCATTCCTCTGGTGCCCTGAACTCCATATTGCAGCCTCAAAACAAAAGATCACCTCAGAAAATTCATTAAAATCCATGATAAATAAGAAAACGGAGAAAAAAGCCAAAGAAATGCAAGAATCCATAATGATATTGGGCTTGATTGAATCACAAAGAAACCTGCTGTTCCCGGATTCATTCACCCCTCCAGCTGACTGCCTGTGGAATTCTGACTGAATTAACCTGAATATCGCAGTGAAACTCAGTTTGGAGGAAATTACTATCTTTCACCTCAGCCAAACTGTTCCATTTGATTTTCCAAAACACAAAAACTCACCTTGGTCATGTTACCTGTACATTTCTAAGCTTCAAACGCCTATTTGTTGTGTTTTTTTATTTCATAATGGCTACTCTGACAAACTCTTGTTTGTATGGCGTCAGAATACAAAATTTGGGAAGGAAGAAGGCAAAACCAACTCAGACCCCGAAAACATTTAGCAAATTGCTGCTCAAGAAACACACATCAGCTGAGGCACCCAAAACAATGACAGCAAGCCAGACTTGGAGCAGGCCAACAGCTGTGCTCTCTTTGACAAAGAACCTTCCTCTTGCACCCTGAACTCCATATGCCAGCCTCAAAAACAAAGCTCACATCAGATTTTCATTACAAACCATGATAAATCAGAAAAAGGAGAAAAAAGCCAAAGAAATACAAGAATCCATAATGATATTGGGCTTGATTCAGTCGCAAGGAAACCGGCTGTTCCCAGATTCATCCACCCCTCCAGAAAATTTGAGAAGGAAGACGGCAAAACCAACTCAGACCCAGAAAACAATTAGGAAATTGCCACTCAACAAACCAAAATTCAGCTGAGGCAACCAAAATAATAACAGCAAGCCAGAATTGGAGCAAACCAACAGCTTTGCCCTTTTTTAAAAAGAACCTTCCTCTAGTGCCCTGAACTCCATATTACATCCTCAAAACCAAAGCTCACATCAGAAAATTCATTACAAACCCTGAAAAACAAAAAAAATGAGAAAAAAGCCAAAGAAATGCAAGAATCCATAATGATATTGTGCTTGATTTAGTCACAAAGAAACCGGCTGTTCCCGTATGCATCCACCCCTCCACCTGACTGCCTGTGGAATTTTGAGTCAATTAACCAGAAGATCGCAGTGACACTCAGTTTGGAGGCAATGAGTATCTGTCACCTCAGGCAAAGTGTTCCATTTTATTTTCCAAAACACAAAAACTCACCTTGGTCATGTTACCTCTAAATTTCTAAGCTTCAAACGCCTATTTGTAGTGTTTTTTATTTCATAATGGCTACTCTCCCCAAACTCTTGTTTGCATGGCGTCAAAATACAACATTTGGGAAGGAAGAAGGCAAAACCAACTCAGACCCAGAAAATATTTAGTAAATTGCCGCTCAAGAAACCAAAAGTCAACTGAGGCACCCAAAGAAATGACAGCAAGCCAGAATTGGAGCAGGCCAACAGCTGTGCCCTGAATGAAAAAGGACCTTCCTCTTGTGCCATGAACTCCATATTGCAGCCTCAAAACCAAAGCTCACATCAGAAAATTCATTACAACCATGATATATAAGAAAAATGAGAAAAAAAACAAAGAAATGCAAGAATCCATAATGATATTGGGCTTGATTTAATCACAAGGAAACCGGCTGTTCCTGGTTTCATTCACCCCTCCAGCTGACTGCCTGTGGAATTCTGACTGAATTAACCTGAAAATCACAGTGAAACTCAATTTGGAGGCAATTACTATCTGTCACCTTAGCCAAACTGTTCCTTTTCATTTTCCAAAACAGAAAAACTCACCTTGGTCGTGTTACCTGTACATTTCTAAGCTTCAAATGCCTATTTGTTGTGTTTTTTATTTCATAATGGCTACTCTGCCCAAACTCTTGTTTTCATGGCGTCAGAATACAAAATTTGAGAAGGTAGACGGAAAACCAACTCAGACCCAGAAAACATTTATCAAATTCCCACTCAAGAAACACACATCAGCACAGGCACCCAAAACAATGACTGCAAGCCAGACTTGGAGCAGGCCAACAGCTGTGCCCTGTTTGAAAAGAACCTTCCTCTTGCACCCTGAACTCCATATTGCAGCCTCAAAACCAAAGCTCACATCAGAAAATTCATTACAAACCATGATAAATAAGAAAAATGAGAAAAAACCCAAAGAAATGCAAGAATCCATAATGATATTGGGCTTGATTCAGTCGCAAGGAAACCGGCTGTTCCCGGATTCATCCACCCCTCCAGCTGACTGCCTGTGGAATTCTGACTGAATTAACCTGAAAATCACAGGGATACTCAGTTTGGAGGCAATTAATATCTGGCACCTCAGCCAAAGTGTTCCATTGTATTTCCCAACACACAAAAACTCACCTTGGTCGTGTTACCTGTAGATTTCTAAGCTTCAAACGCCGATTGGTTGTGTTTTTTATTTAATAATGTCTACTCTGTCCAAACTCTTGTTTGTATGGCGTCAGAATACAACATTGGAGAATGAAGAAGGCAAAACCAACTCAGACCCAGAAAACATGTAGGAAATTGCCGCTCAAGAAACCACAAATCGGCTGAGGCACCCAAAAAATGACAGCAAGCCAGAATAGGAGCAAGCCAACAGCTGTGCCCTGTTTGAAAAAGACCATTCCTCCGGTGCCCTGAACTCAATATTGCAACCTCAAAACCAAAGCTCACATCAGAAAATTCATTACAAACCATGACACATAAGAAAAATGAGAAAAAAGCCAAAGAAATGCAAGAATCCATAATGATATGTGCCTTGATTTAGTCGCAAGGAAACCGGCTGTTCCTGCATTCATCCACCCCTCCTGCTTACAGCCTGTGGAATTCTGACTGAGTTAACCTGAAAATCGCAATGAAACTCAGTTTGGAGGCAATTACTATCTGTCACCTCAGCCAAAGTGTTCCATTGTATTTTCCAAAACACAAAAACTCACCTTGGTCGTGTTACCTGTAGATTTCTAAGCTTCAAACGCCTATTTGTTGTGTTTTTTATTTCATAATGGCTACTCTGCCGAAACTCTTGTTTGTATTGCGTCAGAATGCAAAATTTGGGAAGGAAGAAGGCAAAACCAACTCAGACCCAGAAAACATTTTGCAAATTGCCCCTGAAGAAACCACAAATCAGCTGAGGCTCTCAAAACAATGACAGCCAGCCAGAATTGGAGCATGCCAACAGCTGTGCCCTCTTTGAAAAAGACCATTCCTCCAGTGCCCTGAACTCCATATTGCAGCCTCAAAACCAAAGCTCACATCAGAAAATTCATTAAAATCCATGATAAATAAGAAAACGGAGAAAAAAGCCAAAGAAATGCAAGAATCCATAATGATATTGGCCTTGATTCAGTCGCAAGGAAACCGGCTGTTCCCGGATTCATCCACCCCTCCACCTGACTGCCTGTGGAATTCTGACTGAATTCACCTGGAAATCGCAGTGAAACTCCGTTAGGAGGCAATTAATATCTGTCACCTCAGCCAAAGTGTGCCATTTGATTTTCCAAAACACAAAATCTCACCTTGGTCGTGTTACCTGTAGATTTCAAAACTTCAAACGCCTATTTGTTGTGTTTTTTAATATCATAATGGCTACTCTGCACAAACTCTTGTTTGTATGGCATCAGAAAAGAAAATTTGAGAAGGAAGATGGCAAAACCAACTCAGATCCAGAGAACATTTAGGAAATTGCCACTCAAGAAACCGAAAGTCAGCTGATGCACCAAAACAATGAAGGCAAGCCAGAATTGGAGCAAATCAACAGCTGAACCCTGTTAGAAAAAGACCATTCTTCCAGTGCCGTGAACTCCATATTGCAGCCTCAAAACCAAAGCTCACATCAGAAAATTCATTACAAACCATGATAAATAAGAAAAATGATAAAAAAGCCAAAGAAATGCAAGAATCCATAATGATATTCGGCTAGTTTTAGTCGCAATGAAACCGGCTGTTCCCGGATTCATCCACCCCTCCAGCTGACTGCCTGTGGAATTCTGACTGAATTAACCTGAAAATCACAGTGAAGCTCAGTTTGGAGGCAATTAATATCTGTCACCTCAGCCAAAGTGTTCCATTTGATTTTCCAAAACACAAAAACTCACTTTGGTCATGTTACCGGTAGATTTATAAGCTTCAAATGCCTATTTGTTGAGTTTTTTGTTTCATAATGGCTACTCTGCCGAAACTCTTGTTTGTATGGCGTCAGAATACAAAATTTGGGAAGGAAGAAGGCAAAAGCAACTCAGACCCAGAAAGCATTTAGGAAATTGCCGCTCAGAATCCACAAATCGGCTGAGGCACCCAAAACAATGACAGCAAGCCAGAATTGAAGCAGGCCAACAGCTGTGCCCTGTGTGAAAAAGATCATTCCTCCGATGCCCTTAACTCCATATTGCAGCCACAAAACCAAAGCTCACATCAGAATATTCATTACAAACCATGATAAATAAGAAAACGGAGAAAAAACCCAAAGAAATGCAAGAATTCATAATGACATTTGGCCTTATTATTCACAAGGAAACCAGCTGTTCCCAGATTCATCCACCCCTCCAGCTGACAGCCTGTGGAATTCTGACTGAATTCACCTGAAAATCGCAGTGAAACTCAGCTTGGAGGCAATTATTATCTGTCACCACAGACCATTTTATTTTCCAAAACACAAAAACTCACCTTCGTCGTGTTACCTGCAGGTTTATAAGCTTCAAAACATATTTGTTATGTTTTTTATTTCATAATGGCTACTCTGTCCAAACTCTTGTTTGTAAGGCATCAGAATACAAAATTTGTTAAGAAGAAGGCAAAACGAACTCAGACGCAGAAAACATGTAGGAAGTTGTTGCTCAAGAAACCAAAATTCAGCTGAGGCACTCAATACAATGAAAGCAAGCCAGAATTGGAGCAGGCCAACAGCTGTGCGCTGTTTGAAAAAACAATTCCCCCAGTGTCCTGAACTCCATATTGCAGCCTCAAAACCAAAGCTCACCTCAGAAAATTCATTACAAACCATGATAAATAAGAAAAATGAGAAAAAACCCAAAGAAATGCAAGAATCCATAATGATATTGGGCTTGATTCAGTCGCAAGGAATCCGGCTGTTCCCGGATTCATCCACCCCTCCAGCTGACTGCCTGTGGAATTATGACTGAATTAACCTGAAAATCGCAGGGAAACTCAGTTTGGAGTCAATTAATATCTGTCACCTCAGCCAAAGTGTTCCACTTGATTTTCCAAAACACAAAACCTCACCTTGGTAGTGTTACCTGTAGATTTCTCAGCTTCAAACGCCTATTTGTGGAGTTTATTTCATAATGGCAGCTCTGTCCAAACTCTTGTTTGTATTTCCTCAGAATACAAAATTTGGGAAGGAAGAAGGAAAAACCAACACAGACGCAGAAAACATTTAGGAAATTGCCGCTCAAGAAACCACAAATTTGCTGAGGCATCGAAAAAAAATGACAGCAAGCCAGAATTGGTGCAAGACAACAGCTGTGCCCTGATTGAAATAGAACCTTCCTCTTGTGCCATGAACTCCATATTGCAGCCTGAAAACCAAAGCTCACATCAGAAAATTCATTACAAACCATAAAAAATAAGAAAAATGATAAAAAAGCCAAAGAAATGCAAGAATCCATAATGATATTGGGCTTGATTTAGTCGCAAGGAAACCGGCTGTTCCCAGATACATCCACCCCTCCAGCTGTCTGCCTGTGGAATTCTGAGTTTATTAACCAGAGAATCGCAGTGAAACTCAGTTGGGAGGCAATTAATATCTGTCACCTCAGCCAAAGTGTTCCATTTTATTTTCCAAAACACAAAAACTTACCTTGGTCGTATTACCTGCAGATGGATAACCGTCAAACACCTATTTGTTGTGTTTTTTATTTCATAATGGCTACTCTGTCCAAATTCTTGTTTGTATTGCGTCAGAATACAAAATTTGGAAGGAAAAAAAAAAAAAAACTCAGACCAGAAAACATTTAGGAAAATGCCGCTCAAGAAACCACAAATCGGCTGAGGCACCCAAAACAATGTCAGTAAGCCAGAATTGGAGCAAGCAAACAGATGTGCCCTGTTTGAAAATGAGCATTCCTCTTATGCTCAGATTTCAGTATGCCATCCTCAAAACCAAAGCTCACATCAGAAAATTCATTACAAACCATGATAAATAAGAAAAAAGAGAAAAAAGCCAAAGAAATGCAAGAATCCTTAATGATATTGGGCTTGATTTAGTCACAAGGAAACTGGCTGTTCCCTGATACATCCACCCCTCCAGCTGACTGCCTGTGTAATTCTGACTGAATTCACCTGAAAATTTCAGAGCAGCTCAGTGGGGAGGCAATTAATGTCTGTCACCTCAGACGATTTTATTTTCCAAAACACAAAAACTCACCATGGTCGTGTTACCTGTAGATTTCTAAGCTTCAAAACATATTTGTTGTGTTTTTTATTTCATAATGGCTACTCTGCCCAAACTCTTGTTTGTACTCTGTCAGAATACAAAATTTGGGAAGGAAGAAGGCAAAACCAACTGAGACCCTGAAAACATTTAGGAAATTGCTGCTCAAGAATCCAAAAGTCAGCTGAGGCACCCAAAACAAAGACAGCAAGCCAGAATTGGAGCAGGCCAACAGCTGTGCCCTGTTTGAGAAAGAACCTTCCTCTTGCGCCCTGAACTCCATATTGCAGCCTCAAAACCAAAGCTCACATCAGAAAATTCATAACAAACCATGATAAAGAAGAAAACGGAGAAAAAAGCCAAAGAAATGCAAGAATCCATAATGATATTGGGCTTGATTTAGTTGCAAGGAAACCGGCTGTTCCCGGATTCATCCACCCCTCCAGCTGACTGCCTGTGGAATTCTGACTGAATTAACCTGAAAATCGCAGTGAAACTCAGTTTGGGGGCAATTAATATCTGTCACCTCAGCCAAAGTGTTCCATTTGATTTTCCAAAACACAAAAACTCACCTTGGTCATGTTACCTGTAGATTTGTAAGCTTCAAACACTTATTTGTTGTGTTTTTTATTTCATAATGGCTACTCTGCCCAAACTCTTGTTTGTATGGCATCAGAATACAAAATTTGGGAAGGAAGACGGCAAAACCAACTCAGACCCAGAAAACATGTAGGAAATTGCCGCTCAAGAAACCACAAATCGGCTGAGGCACTCAAAACAATGACAGCAAGCCAGAATTGGAGGAGGCCAACAGCTGTGCCCCATTTTAAAAAGACCATTCCTCTTGTGCCCTGAACTCAATACGCCAGCCTTGAAACCAAATCTCACATCAGAAAATTCATTACAAAGCATGATAAATAAGGGAAATGTGAAAAAGCCAAAGAAATGCAAGAGTCCTTTGTGATATTTGGCTGGATTTAGACACATTGAAACTGGCTGTTTCCAGTCATCCCCCCGTACCACAGACTGACTTTGGAATTCTGATTGAATTCTCCGCAAAATCGGACTGACACGAAATTAGGATGGAATTAGAATCTGTTCCCTCAGCAGAAGGGTTCCCTGTCATTTTCCAAAACACAGAAACTCAACTTGGTCGTGTTGCCTGTAGATTTCTAATCCTGAAAGGGCAACTTGCTGTGTTTTTTTTTTTCTTTCCTAATGGCTACTCTGTCCAAAATCTTGATTGTATTGCACCAGAATACAAAATTTGGGAATAAGAAGGCAAAACCAACTCAGACCCAGAAACATTTAGGAAATTGCCGCTCAAGGAACCACAAATCGGCTGAGGCACCCAAAACAATGACAGCAAGCCAGAATTGCAGCAAGCCAACAGCTGTGCCCTGATTGAAAAAGAACCTTCCTCTGGTGCCCTGAACTCCATATTGCAGCCTCAAAACCAAAGCTCACATCAGAAAATTCATTACAATCCATGATAAATAAGAAAACGGAGAAAAAAGCCAAAGAAATGCAAGAATCCATAATGATATTGGGCTTGATTCAGTCGCAAGAAAACGGGCTGTTCCCGGATTCATCCATTGCTCCAGCTGACAGCCTGTGGAATTCTGACTGAATTCACCTGAAAATCGCAGTGAAACTCAGTTTGGAGGCAGTTATTATCTGTCACCTCAGACCATTTTATTTTCCAAAACACAAAAACTCACCTTGGTCGTGTTACCTGTAGATTTCTCAGCTTCATACACCTATTTGTTGTGTTTTTTATTTCATAATGGGTACTCTGCCCAAACTCTTGTTTGTAAGGCATCAGAATACAAAATTAGTTAAGGAAGAAGGCAAAACCAACTCAGACCCAGAAAACATGTAGGAAATTGTTGCTCAAGAAAAAAAAATTCAGCTAAGGCACTCAAAACAATGACAGCAAGCCAGAATTAGAGCAGGCCAACAGCTGTGCCCTGTTTGAAAAAAACTATTCCCCCGGTGCCCTGAACTCCATATTGCAGCCTCAAAACTAAAGCTCACATCAGAAAATTCATTACAAACCATGATAAATAAGAAAAAGGAGAAAAAAGCCAAAGAAATGCAAGAATCCATAATGATATTGGGCTTAATTTAGTCGCAAGGAAACCGGCTGTTCCCGGATTCATCCACCCCTCCAGCTGATTGCCTGTGGAATTCTGACTGAATTTACCTGAAAATCGCAGTGAAACTCAGTTTGGAGGTAATTAATATTTGTCACCTCAGCCAAAGTGTTCCATTTTATTTTCCAAAACATAAAAACTCACCTTGGTCGTGTTACCTGTAGATTTATAATCTTCAAGTGACTATTTGCTGTGTATTTTATTTCATAATGGCTACTCTGCCCAAACTCTTGTTTGCATGGCGTCAGAATACAAAATTTGGGAAAGAAGAAGGGAAAACCAACTCAGACCCAGAAAACATTTAGGAAATTGCCGCTCAAGAATCCAAAATTCAGCTGAGGCACCCAAAACAAAGACAGCAAGCCAGAATTGGAGCAAGCCAACAGCTGTGCCCTGTTTGAGAAAGAACCTTCGTCTTGCGCCCTGAACTCCATATTGCAGCCTCAAAACCAAAGCTCACATCAGAAAATTCATAACAAACCATGATAAAGAAGAAAACGGAGAAAAAAGCCAAAGAAATGCAAGAATCCATAATGATATTGGGCTTGATTTAGTTGCAAGGGAACCGGCTGTTCCTGATTCATCCACCCCTGCAGCTGACTGCCTGTGGAATTCTGACTGAATTAACCTGAATATGGCAGTGAAACTCAGTTTGGAGGCAATTAGTATCTGTCACCTCAGCCAAAGTGTTCCATTTCATTTTCCAAAACACAAAAACTCCCCTTGGTCGTGTTACTTGTAGATTTCTAAGCTTCAAATGCTATTTCTTGTGTTTTTTATTTCATAATGGCTACTCTGTCCAAACTCTTGTTTGTATTGCGTCAGAATGCAAAATTTGGGAAGGAAGAAGGCAAAACCAACTGAGACCCAGAAAACATTTAGGAAATTGCCGCTCAAGAAACCACAAATTGGCTGAGGCACTCAAAACAATGACTGCAAGCCAGAATTGGAGCAGGCCAACAGCTGTGCCCTGTTTGAAAAAGACCATTCCTCCGGTGCCCTGAAGTCCATATTGCAGCCTCAAAATAAAGCTCACATCAGAAAATTCATTACAAACCATGATAAATAAGAAAAAGGAGAAAAAAGCCAAAGAAATGCAAGAATCCCTAATGATATTGGGCTTGATTCAGTGGCAAGGGAACCGGCTGTTCCCGGATTCATCCACCCCTCCAGCTGACTGCCTGTGGAATTCTGACTGAATTAACCTGAAAATCACAGTGAAACTCAGTTTGGAGGCAATTAATATCTGTCACCTCAGCCAAAGTGTTCCATTTGATTTTCCAAAACACAAAAACTCACCTTGGTCGTGTTACCTGTAGATTTAAAAGCTGCAAATGCCTATTTGTTTTGTTTTTTATTTCATAATGGCTACTCTGTCCAAACTCTTGTTTGTACTCTGTCAGAATACAAAATTTGGGTAGGAGGAAGGCAAAACCAACTCAGACCCAGAAAACATTTAGGAAATTGCCACTCAACAAACCAAAAATCTGCTGAGGCACCCAAAACAATGATAGTAAGCCAGAATTGGAGCAAGCAAAGAGCTGTGTCCTGTTTGAAAAAGAACCTTCCTCTTCTACCCTGAACTCAAAATGCCAGCCTCAAATCCAAAGCTCACAGCAGAA
This sequence comes from Oryctolagus cuniculus, assembly GCF_051225735.1. Lineage (NCBI taxonomy): Eukaryota > Metazoa > Chordata > Mammalia > Lagomorpha > Leporidae > Oryctolagus > Oryctolagus cuniculus. The sequence goes on from NW_028301686.1 coordinate 115,091, forward strand.
AATTTATTACACACCATGATAAATAAAAAAAGGAGAAAAAAGCCAAAGAAATACAAGAATCCCTAATGATATTGGGTTTGATTTAGTCGCAAGAAAACCGGCTGTTCCCGGATTCATCCAACCCTCCAGCCTACTGCCTGTAGAATTCTGACTGAATTAACCTGAATTGAGGTAATTACTATCTGTCACCTCAGCCAAAGTGTTCCATTTTATTTTCCAAAACACAAAAACTCCCCTTGGTCGTGTTACCTGTAGATTTCTATGCTTCAAACGCCTATTTGTTGTGTTTTTTATTTCATAATGGCTACTCTGCCCAAACTCTTGTTTCTATGGCAGCAGAAAAGAAAATTTGGGAAGGAAGACGACAAATCCAACTCAGACCCAGAAAACATTTAGTAAATTGCCGCTCAAGAAACCACAAATCAGCTGAGGCACCCAAAACAATGAAGGCAAGCCAGAATTGGAGCAAGCCAACAGCTGTGCCCTGTTTGAAAAAGACCATTCTTCCAGTGCAGTGAACTCCATATTGCAGCCTCAAAACCAAAGCTCACATCAGATAATTCATTACAAATCATGATAAATCAGAAAAATGAGAAAAAAGCCAAAGAAATGCAAGAATCCATAATGATATTGGGCTTGATTCAGTCGCAAGGAATCCGGCTGTTCCCGGACTCATCCACCCCTCCAGCTGACTGCCTGTGGAATTATGACTGAATTAACCTGAAAATCACAGGGAAACTCAGTTTGGAGTCAATTAATATCTGTCACCTCAGCCAAAGTGTTCCATTTGATTTTCCAAAACACAAAAACTCACCTTGGTCGTGTTACCTGTAGATTTGTAAGCTTCAAACACTTATTTGTTGTGTTTTTTATTTCATAATGGCTACTCTGCCCAAACTCTTGTTTGTATGGCATCAGAATACAAAATTTGGGAAGGAAGACGGCAAAACCAACTCAGACCCAGAAAACATGTAGGAAATTGCCGCTCAAGAAACCACAAATCGGCTGAGGCACTCAAAACAATGACAGCAAGCCAGAATTGGAGGAGGCCAACAGCTGTGCCCCATTTTAAAAAGACCATTCCTCTTGTGCCCTGAACTCAATACGCCAGCCTTGAAACCAAATCTCACATCAGAAAATTCATTACAAAGCATGATAAATAAGGGAAATGTGAAAAAGCCAAAGAAATGCAAGAGTCCTTTGTGATATTTGGCTGGATTTAGACACATTGAAACTGGCTGTTTCCAGTCATCCCCCCGTACCACAGACTGACTTTGGAATTCTGATTGAATTCTCCGCAAAATCGGACTGACACGAAATTAGGATGGAATTAGAATCTGTTCCCTCAGCAGAAGGGTTCCCTGTCATTTTCCAAAACACAGAAACTCAACTTGGTCGTGTTGCCTGTAGATTTCTAATCCTGAAAGGGCAACTTGCTGTGTTTTTTTTTTTCTTTCCTAATGGCTACTCTGTCCAAAATCTTGATTGTATTGCACCAGAATACAAAATTTGGGAATAAGAAGGCAAAACCAACTCAGACCCAGAAACATTTAGGAAATTGCCGCTCAAGGAACCACAAATCGGCTGAGGCACCCAAAACAATGACAGCAAGCCAGAATTGCAGCAAGCCAACAGCTGTGCCCTGATTGAAAAAGAACCTTCCTCTGGTGCCCTGAACTCCATATTGCAGCCTCAAAACCAAAGCTCACATCAGAAAATTCATTACAATCCATGATAAATAAGAAAACGGAGAAAAAAGCCAAAGAAATGCAAGAATCCATAATGATATTGGGCTTGATTCAGTCGCAAGAAAACGGGCTGTTCCCGGATTCATCCATTGCTCCAGCTGACAGCCTGTGGAATTCTGACTGAATTCACCTGAAAATCGCAGTGAAACTCAGTTTGGAGGCAGTTATTATCTGTCACCTCAGACCATTTTATTTTCCAAAACACAAAAACTCACCTTGGTCGTGTTACCTGTAGATTTCTCAGCTTCATACACCTATTTGTTGTGTTTTTTATTTCATAATGGGTACTCTGCCCAAACTCTTGTTTGTAAGGCATCAGAATACAAAATTAGTTAAGGAAGAAGGCAAAACCAACTCAGACCCAGAAAACATGTAGGAAATTGTTGCTCAAGAAAAAAAAATTCAGCTAAGGCACTCAAAACAATGACAGCAAGCCAGAATTAGAGCAGGCCAACAGCTGTGCCCTGTTTGAAAAAAACTATTCCCCCGGTGCCCTGAACTCCATATTGCAGCCTCAAAACTAAAGCTCACATCAGAAAATTCATTACAAACCATGATAAATAAGAAAAAGGAGAAAAAAGCCAAAGAAATGCAAGAATCCATAATGATATTGGGCTTAATTTAGTCGCAAGGAAACCGGCTGTTCCCGGATTCATCCACCCCTCCAGCTGATTGCCTGTGGAATTCTGACTGAATTTACCTGAAAATCGCAGTGAAACTCAGTTTGGAGGTAATTAATATTTGTCACCTCAGCCAAAGTGTTCCATTTTATTTTCCAAAACATAAAAACTCACCTTGGTCGTGTTACCTGTAGATTTATAATCTTCAAGTGACTATTTGCTGTGTATTTTATTTCATAATGGCTACTCTGCCCAAACTCTTGTTTGCATGGCGTCAGAATACAAAATTTGGGAAAGAAGAAGGGAAAACCAACTCAGACCCAGAAAACATTTAGGAAATTGCCGCTCAAGAATCCAAAATTCAGCTGAGGCACCCAAAACAAAGACAGCAAGCCAGAATTGGAGCAAGCCAACAGCTGTGCCCTGTTTGAGAAAGAACCTTCGTCTTGCGCCCTGAACTCCATATTGCAGCCTCAAAACCAAAGCTCACATCAGAAAATTCATAACAAACCATGATAAAGAAGAAAACGGAGAAAAAAGCCAAAGAAATGCAAGAATCCATAATGATATTGGGCTTGATTTAGTTGCAAGGGAACCGGCTGTTCCTGATTCATCCACCCCTGCAGCTGACTGCCTGTGGAATTCTGACTGAATTAACCTGAATATGGCAGTGAAACTCAGTTTGGAGGCAATTAGTATCTGTCACCTCAGCCAAAGTGTTCCATTTCATTTTCCAAAACACAAAAACTCCCCTTGGTCGTGTTACTTGTAGATTTCTAAGCTTCAAATGCTATTTCTTGTGTTTTTTATTTCATAATGGCTACTCTGTCCAAACTCTTGTTTGTATTGCGTCAGAATGCAAAATTTGGGAAGGAAGAAGGCAAAACCAACTGAGACCCAGAAAACATTTAGGAAATTGCCGCTCAAGAAACCACAAATTGGCTGAGGCACTCAAAACAATGACTGCAAGCCAGAATTGGAGCAGGCCAACAGCTGTGCCCTGTTTGAAAAAGACCATTCCTCCGGTGCCCTGAAGTCCATATTGCAGCCTCAAAATAAAGCTCACATCAGAAAATTCATTACAAACCATGATAAATAAGAAAAAGGAGAAAAAAGCCAAAGAAATGCAAGAATCCCTAATGATATTGGGCTTGATTCAGTGGCAAGGGAACCGGCTGTTCCCGGATTCATCCACCCCTCCAGCTGACTGCCTGTGGAATTCTGACTGAATTAACCTGAAAATCACAGTGAAACTCAGTTTGGAGGCAATTAATATCTGTCACCTCAGCCAAAGTGTTCCATTTGATTTTCCAAAACACAAAAACTCACCTTGGTCGTGTTACCTGTAGATTTAAAAGCTGCAAATGCCTATTTGTTTTGTTTTTTATTTCATAATGGCTACTCTGTCCAAACTCTTGTTTGTACTCTGTCAGAATACAAAATTTGGGTAGGAGGAAGGCAAAACCAACTCAGACCCAGAAAACATTTAGGAAATTGCCACTCAACAAACCAAAAATCTGCTGAGGCACCCAAAACAATGATAGTAAGCCAGAATTGGAGCAAGCAAAGAGCTGTGTCCTGTTTGAAAAAGAACCTTCCTCTTCTACCCTGAACTCAAAATGCCAGCCTCAAATCCAAAGCTCACAGCAGAAAATTTATTACACACCATGATAAATAAAAAAAGGAGAAAAAAGCCAAAGAAATACAAGAATCCCTAATGATATTGGGTTTGATTTAGTCGCAAGAAAACCGGCTGTTCCCGGATTCATCCAACCCTCCAGCCTACTGCCTGTAGAATTCTGACTGAATTAACCTGAATTGAGGTAATTACTATCTGTCACCTCAGCCAAAGTGTTCCATTTTATTTTCCAAAACACAAAAACTCCCCTTGGTCGTGTTACCTGTAGATTTCTATGCTTCAAACGCCTATTTGTTGTGTTTTTTATTTCATAATGGCTACTCTGCCCAAACTCTTGTTTCTATGGCAGCAGAAAAGAAAATTTGGGAAGGAAGACGACAAATCCAACTCAGACCCAGAAAACATTTAGTAAATTGCCGCTCAAGAAACCACAAATCAGCTGAGGCACCCAAAACAATGAAGGCAAGCCAGAATTGGAGCAAGCCAACAGCTGTGCCCTGTTTGAAAAAGACCATTCTTCCAGTGCAGTGAACTCCATATTGCAGCCTCAAAACCAAAGCTCACATCAGATAATTCATTACAAATCATGATAAATCAGAAAAATGAGAAAAAAGCCAAAGAAATGCAAGAATCCATAATGATATTGGGCTTGATTCAGTCGCAAGGAATCCGGCTGTTCCCGGACTCATCCACCCCTCCAGCTGACTGCCTGTGGAATTCTGACTGAATTAACCTGAAAATCACAGGGAAACTCAGTTTGGAGTCAATTAATATCTGTCACCTCAGCCAAAGTGTTCCATTTGATTTTCCAAAACACAAAAACTCACCTTGGTCGTGTTACCTGTAGATTTGTAAGCTTCAAACACTTATTTGTTGTGTTTTTTATTTCATAATGGCTACTCTGCCCAAACTCTTGTTTGTATGGCATCAGAATACAAAATTTGGGAAGGAAGACGGCAAAACCAACTCAGACCCAGAAAACATGTAGGAAATTGCCGCTCAAGAAACCACAAATCGGCTGAGGCACTCAAAACAATGACAGCAAGCCAGAATTGGAGGAGGCCAACAGCTGTGCCCCATTTTAAAAAGACCATTCCTCTTGTGCCCTGAACTCAATACGCCAGCCTTGAAACCAAATCTCACATCAGAAAATTCATTACAAAGCATGATAAATAAGGGAAATGTGAAAAAGCCAAAGAAATGCAAGAGTCCTTTGTGATATTTGGCTGGATTTAGACACATTGAAACTGGCTGTTTCCAGTCATCCCCCCGTACCACAGACTGACTTTGGAATTCTGATTGAATTCTCCGCAAAATCGGACTGACACGAAATTAGGATGGAATTAGAATCTGTTCCCTCAGCAGAAGGGTTCCCTGTCATTTTCCAAAACACAGAAACTCAACTTGGTCGTGTTGCCTGTAGATTTCTAATCCTGAAAGGGCAACTTGCTGTGTTTTTTTTTTTTCTTTCCTAATGGCTACTCTGTCCAAAATCTTGATTGTATTGCACCAGAATACAAAATTTGGGAATAAGAAGGCAAAACCAACTCAGACCCAGAAACATTTAGGAAATTGCCGCTCAAGGAACCACAAATCGGCTGAGGCACCCAAAACAATGACAGCAAGCCAGAATTGCAGCAAGCCAACAGCTGTGCCCTGATTGAAAAAGAACCTTCCTCTGGTGCCCTGAACTCCATATTGCAGCCTCAAAACCAAAGCTCACATCAGAAAATTCATTACAATCCATGATAAATAAGAAAACGGAGAAAAAAGCCAAAGAAATGCAAGAATCCATAATGATATTGGGCTTGATTCAGTCGCAAGAAAACGGGCTGTTCCCGGATTCATCCATTGCTCCAGCTGACAGCCTGTGGAATTCTGACTGAATTCACCTGAAAATCGCAGTGAAACTCAGTTTGGAGGCAGTTATTATCTGTCACCTCAGACCATTTTATTTTCCAAAACACAAAAACTCACCTTGGTCGTGTTACCTGTAGATTTCTCAGCTTCATACACCTATTTGTTGTGTTTTTTATTTCATAATGGGTACTCTGCCCAAACTCTTGTTTGTAAGGCATCAGAATACAAAATTAGTTAAGGAAGAAGGCAAAACCAACTCAGACCCAGAAAACATGTAGGAAATTGTTGCTCAAGAAAAAAAAATTCAGCTAAGGCACTCAAAACAATGACAGCAAGCCAGAATTAGAGCAGGCCAACAGCTGTGCCCTGTTTGAAAAAAACTATTCCCCCGGTGCCCTGAACTCCATATTGCAGCCTCAAAACTAAAGTTCACATCAGAAAATTCATTACAAACCATGATAAATAAGAAAAAGGAGAAAAAAGCCAAAGAAATGCAAGAATCCATAATGATATTGGGCTTAATTTAGTCGCAAGGAAACCGGCTGTTCCCGGATTCATCCACCCCTCCAGCTGATTGCCTGTGGAATTCTGACTGAATTTACCTGAAAATCGCAGTGAAACTCAGTTTGGAGGTAATTAATATTTGTCACCTCAGCCAAAGTGTTCCATTTTATTTTCCAAAACATAAAAACTCACCTTGGTCGTGTTACCTGTAGATTTATAATCTTCAAGTGACTATTTGCTGTGTATTTTATTTCATAATGGCTACTCTGCCCAAACTCTTGTTTGCATGGCGTCAGAATACAAAATTTGGGAAAGAAGAAGGGAAAACCAACTCAGACCCAGAAAACATTTAGGAAATTGCCGCTCAAGAATCCAAAATTCAGCTGAGGCACCCAAAACAAAGACAGCAAGCCAGAATTGGAGCAAGCCAACAGCTGTGCCCTGTTTGAGAAAGAACCTTCGTCTTGCGCCCTGAACTCCATATTGCAGCCTCAAAACCAAAGCTCACATCAGAAAATTCATAACAAACCATGATAAAGAAGAAAACGGAGAAAAAAGCCAAAGAAATGCAAGAATCCATAATGATATTGGGCTTGATTTAGTTGCAAGGGAACCGGCTGTTCCTGATTCATCCACCCCTGCAGCTGACTGCCTGTGGAATTCTGACTGAATTAACCTGAATATGGCAGTGAAACTCAGTTTGGAGGCAATTAGTATCTGTCACCTCAGCCAAAGTGTTCCATTTCATTTTCCAAAACACAAAAACTCCCCTTGGTCGTGTTACTTGTAGATTTCTAAGCTTCAAATGCTATTTCTTGTGTTTTTTATTTCATAATGGCTACTCTGTCCAAACTCTTGTTTGTATTGCGTCAGAATGCAAAATTTGGGAAGGAAGAAGGCAAAACCAACTGAGACCCAGAAAACATTTAGGAAATTGCCGCTCAAGAAACCACAAATTGGCTGAGGCACTCAAAACAATGACTGCAAGCCAGAATTGGAGCAGGCCAACAGCTGTGCCCTGTTTGAAAAAGACCATTCCTCCGGTGCCCTGAAGTCCATATTGCAGCCTCAAAATAAAGCTCACATCAGAAAATTCATTACAAACCATGATAAATAAGAAAAAGGAGAAAAAAGCCAAAGAAATGCAAGAATCCCTAATGATATTGGGCTTGATTCAGTGGCAAGGGAACCGGCTGTTCCCGGATTCATCCACCCCTCCAGCTGACTGCCTGTGGAATTCTGACTGAATTAACCTGAAAATCACAGTGAAACTCAGTTTGGAGGCAATTAATATCTGTCACCTCAGCCAAAGTGTTCCATTTGATTTTCCAAAACACAAAAACTCACCTTGGTCGTGTTACCTGTAGATTTAAAAGCTGCAAATGCCTATTTGTTTTGTTTTTTATTTCATAATGGCTACTCTGTCCAAACTCTTGTTTGTACTCTGTCAGAATACAAAATTTGGGTAGGAGGAAGGCAAAACCAACTCAGACCCAGAAAACATTTAGGAAATTGCCACTCAACAAACCAAAAATCTGCTGAGGCACCCAAAACAATGATAGTAAGCCAGAATTGGAGCAAGCAAAGAGCTGTGTCCTGTTTGAAAAAGAACCTTCCTCTTCTACCCTGAACTCAAAATGCCAGCCTCAAATCCAAAGCTCACAGCAGAAAATTTATTACACACCATGATAAATAAAAAAAGGAGAAAAAAGCCAAAGAAATACAAGAATCCCTAATGATATTGGGTTTGATTTAGTCGCAAGAAAACCGGCTGTTCCCGGATTCATCCAACCCTCCAGCCTACTGCCTGTAGAATTCTGACTGAATTAACCTGAATTGAGGTAATTACTATCTGTCACCTCAGCCAAAGTGTTCCATTTTATTTTCCAAAACACAAAAACTCCCCTTGGTCGTGTTACCTGTAGATTTCTATGCTTCAAACGCCTATTTGTTGTGTTTTTTATTTCATAATGGCTACTCTGCCCAAACTCTTGTTTCTATGGCAGCAGAAAAGAAAATTTGGGAAGGAAGACGACAAATCCAACTCAGACCCAGAAAACATTTAGTAAATTGCCGCTCAAGAAACCACAAATCAGCTGAGGCACCCAAAACAATGAAGGCAAGCCAGAATTGGAGCAAGCCAACAGCTGTGCCCTGTTTGAAAAAGACCATTCTTCCAGTGCAGTGAACTCCATATTGCAGCCTCAAAACCAAAGCTCACATCAGATAATTCATTACAAATCATGATAAATCAGAAAAATGAGAAAAAAGCCAAAGAAATGCAAGAATCCATAATGATATTGGGCTTGATTCAGTCGCAAGGAATCCGGCTGTTCCCGGACTCATCCACCCCTCCAGCTGACTGCCTGTGGAATTATGACTGAATTAACCTGAAAATCACAGGGAAACTCAGTTTGGAGTCAATTAATATCTGTCACCTCAGCCAAAGTGTTCCATTTGATTTTCCAAAACACAAAAACTCACCTTGGTCGTGTTACCTGTTGATTTCTAAGCTTCAAAAGCCTATTTGTTGTGTTTTTTATTTCATAATGGCTACTCTGTCCAAACTCTTGTTTGTATGGCGTCAGAATACAAAATTTGGTAAGGAAGAAGGCAAACCCAACTCAGACCCAGAAAACATGTAGGAAATTGTCGCTCAAGAAACCAAAAGTCAGCTGAGGCACCCAAAAGAATGACAGCAAGCCAGAATTGGAGGAAGCCAACAACTGTGCCCTGTTTTCAAAAGACCATTCTTCCAGGGCTGTGAACTCCATATTGCAGCCTCAAAACCAAAGCTCACATCAGAATATTCATTAAAACCATGAAAAAGAAGAAAACGGAGAAAAAAGCCAAAGAAATGCAAGAATCCATAATGCTATTTGGCTTGATTCAGGAGGGCGGAGCCAAGATGGCGGAATATTGAGGGCGCGCACCGATAGTCCGGGAAAATTTAGTTTAATGAAAGGGGAGTTAAGGTAGCCGCAGAAAATAGAACCAAGAAAAAATTGCAGGGGAAACCCTTCTGGATGGAGCAGCCGTGAATCGGAGGACCTACTGGGAGAACAAGGTCACCCACCGCGGGGAAGCCAAGTCGCGGGACCGAGCTGCAGAAGCCCCAGGGTCTGTGCGCCAGTGCTTCAAGGGGAGTGCATGCCACACAGACAATAGCGGGGAGACTTGGGATGCTCTGGGCACCGAGTCCACACATCGGCGCTGGAAGGGGAGGTGAGCTCAATAACCCGAGACATTGGTGGGGAAACGGGGGTCAGAATCTAGAGGGGGGCCGGAAAGTGCAGCAAACTTACTACCGGAAAGAAGGGGAAAAAAAAGCTTCGGGGTTTCTCTTCCCCCTAACCTTGCAAAGGTTACAAGGCTGCAAGGCTTGAAGAATTCCCAAGAGACAAAGAGCAGGCCTCCTCTCTGGATTTACATATCAATGGGGAAGAGTTAAGGAACTGAGTCACTACAATTCAGTAGCCTAGGCAACCCAGTGGGAGTCCAGAGGAGCCAAAGACTGGAAGCTAAATACCATCAATTCTGCACAGCCCTGCCCTGCGGTGTTACTTACCCCCTGAATAAATAAAATAAATAAATAAATAAAAAGAGAGAGATTTACCAAGCATAACCTGAGGGTGTCACCTTTGCACACCCTTAACCAGGAAGAACCAGGCAGAGCTCTCAGGCCGCACCTATCTCAAGCCTCCAAGGCTCCTCCAACAGCAGGCAGTCCACTTAACACAGACACAGTATAAAAAAAAAAAAAAGAAAAAACCGCACAGTGACACAAGAAGAATTAACTATGCCAAGTAACAAACACAGAAATAGAGGGAGCAAGATCAACGATGACACTATGATGCCTCCAAATAAGCAAAACACCCCAAGCCAAGAGTATGAAGATGATGAGATAGAAGAAATGCAAGATACGGATTTCAAAAAATTTATGATAAGAACATTTAGAAGTTTTCAAAAGCAAATCCTTGAACTACAGAAATCCTTAATGGACAAGATTGAAAATCTCTCTCGTGAAAATGAAATTTTAAGGAAGAGTCAAAATGAAACTCAGAAACCAGTAGAACAGGAAAGTGTAATAGTCAAGAGAAATCAAAATGAAATGAAGAGCTCAATAGATCAAATGACAAACACATTAGAAAGCCTTAAAAACAGAATGGGTGAAGCAGAAGAGAGAATATCGGACTTAGAAGATAGAGCACAGGAAAACATACAGTCAAACCAAAGAAAAGAAGAGGAAATTAGAAACCTAAAAAATATTGTTGGGAATCTACAGGATACTATTAAAAAAACCAACATTCGAGTTCTAGGAGTTCCTGAAGGCATGGAGAGAGAGAAAGGATTGGAAGGCCTTTTTAGTGAGATACTAGCAGAGAACTTTCCAGGTTTGGAGAAGGACAGAGATATCCTAGTACAGGAAGCTCATAGAACCCCCAATAAACATGACCAAAAGAGATCCTCACCACGACACGTGGTAATTAAACTTACCACAGTGAAACATAAAGAAAAGATCCTAAAATGTGCAAGAGAGAAACGTCAGATTACTCTCAGAGGATCTCCAATCAGACTCACAGCTGACTTCTCATCAGAAACCCTACAAGCTAGGAGGGAATGGCGAGACATAGCACAAGTGCTAAGAGAGAAAAATTGCCAGCCCAGAATATTATATCCTGCCAAGCTCTCATTTGTGAATGAAGGTGAAATAAAGACCTTTCATAGCAAACAGAAATTGAAGGACTTTGTGGCCACTCGTCCGGCCCTGCAAAAGATACTTAAAGATGTGCTACACTCAGAAACACAGAAACACGGCCATCAATATGAAAGAAGGGAAAGGAAGAACACCTATCAGTAAAAGAGCATGGGAAGCTCAAAGCATATACTAGAAAATATTTCCGGGAAAATGGCAGGGCAAAGTCACTACATATCAATAGTCACATTGAACATTAATGGTCTGAATTCTTCAGTTAAAAGACACCGTTTGGCTGACTGGCTCACAGAACACAACCCAACTATTTGTTGCCTACAAGAAACACATCTCTCTAACAAAGAGGCATGCAGACTGAAAGTGAAAGGTTGGAAAAAGATATTCCATGCCAACAGAAACCAAAAAAAAGCAGGTGTAGCCCTATTAATATCAGACAAAATAAACTTTAATACAAAAACTGTTAAGAGAGACAAAGAGGGACACTATATAATGATTAAGGGTTCAATTCAACAGGAAGATGTAACTATTATAAATGTATATGCACCTAATTACAGGGCACCGTTCTATTTAAAAGATATGTTAAGGGACTTAAAGTGAGATTTAGATTCCAATACAATAGTACTGGGGGACTTCAATACTCCACTCTCAGAAATAGACAGATCATCCGGACAGAAGATCAACAAGGAAACAGCAGATTTAATTGACACTATTGCCCAAATGGATCTAACAGATATCTACAGAACTTTCAACCCTACATCTACAGACTTCACATTCTTCTCAGCAGCGCATGGAACCTTCTCTAGGATTGATCACATACTAGGCCATAAAGCAAGTCTCAGCAAATTTAAAAGAATTAGAATCATACCATGCAGCTTCTCAGACCACAGCGGGATGAAGCTGGAAATTAGCAACTCAGGAAACCCCAGAAAGTATGCAAACACATGGAGACTGAACAACATGCTCCTGAATGAACACTGGGTCATTCAAGAAATCAAAAGAGAAATCAAAAACTTTCTGGAAGTAAATGAAGACAACAACACAACATATCAAAACTTATGGGATACAGAAAAAGCAATATTGAGAGGCAAATTTATAGCAATAGGTGCCTATATCAAGAAATTGGAAAGGTACCAAATAAATGAGCTTTCAGCGCACCTCAAGGACCTAGAAAAACTGCAGCAAACCAAACCCAAATCTAGTAGGAGAAGAGAACTAATTAAAACCAGAGAAGAAATTAACAGGATTGAATCCAAAAAAACATTACAAAAAATCAGCCAAGCGAGAAGCTGGTTTTTTGAAAAAATAAACAAAATTGACACCCCATTGGCCCAACTAACTAAAAAAAGAAGAGAAAAGACCCAAATCAATAAAATCAGAGATGAAAAAGGAAACGTAACAACAGACACCACAGAAATAAAAAGAATCATCAGAAATTACTACAAGGACCTGTATGCCAGCAAACAGGAAAACCTATCAGAAATGGATAGATTCCTGGACACATGCAATCTACCAAAATTGAACCATGAAGACATCAAAAACCTAAATAGACCCATAACTGAAACAGAAATTGAAACAGTAATAAAGGCCCTCCCAACAAAGAAAAGCCCAGGACCAGATGGATTCACTGCTGAATTCTACCAGACATTTAAAGAAGAACTAATCCCATTTCTTCTCAAACTATTCAGAACAATCGAAAAAGAGGGAATCCTCCCAAATTCTTTCCATGAAGCCAGCATCACCTTAATCCCTAAGCCAGAGAAAGATGCAGCACTGAAAGAAAATTACAGACCAATATCCCTGATGAACATAGATGCAAAAATCCTCAATAAAATTCTGGCCAATAGAATACAACAACACATCAGGAAAATCATCCACCCAGACCAAGTGGGATTCATCCCTGGTATGCAGGGATGGTTCAACATTCGCAAATCAATCAATGTGATTCACCACATTAACAGACTGCAGAAGAAAAACCATACGGTTATCTCAATTGATGCAGAGAAAGAATTTGATAAAATTCAACACCCTTTCATGATGAAAACTCTAAGCAAATTGGGTATAGAAGGAACATTCCTCAATATAATCAAAGCAATTTATAAAAAACCCACAGCCAGCATCCTATTGAATGGGGAAAAGTTGGAAGCATTTCCACTGAAATCTGGCACCAGGCAGGGATGCCCACTCTCACCACTGCTATTTAACATAGTTCTGGAAGTTTTAGCCAGAGCCATCAGATAAGAAAAAGAAATCAAAGGAATACAAATCAAGAAGGAAGAAGTCAAACTATCCCTCTTTGCAGACGATATGATTCTGTACTTAGAGGATCCAAAGAACTCTACTAAGAGACTATTGGAACTCATAGAGGAGTTTGGCAAAGTGGCAGGATATAAAATCAATGCACAAAAATCAACAGCCTTTGTATACACAAGCAATGCCATGACTGAGAAAGAACTGCTAAGATCAATCCCATTCACAATAGCTACAAAAACAATCAAATACCTTGGAATAAACTTAACCAAGGACGTTAAAGATCTCTACGATGAAAATTACAAAACCTTAAAGAAAGAAATAGAAGAGGATACCAAAAAATGGAAAAATCTTCCATGCTCATGGATTGGAAGAATCAACATCATCAAAATGTCCATTCTCCCAAAAGCAATTTATAGATTCAATGCAATCCCAATCAAGATACCAAAGACATTCTTCGCAGATCTAGAAAAAATGATGCTGAAATTCATATGGAGGCACAAGAGACCTCGAATAGCTAAAGCAATCTTGTACAACAAAAACAAAGCCGGAGGCATCACAATACCAGACTTCAGGACATACTACAGGGCAGTTGTAATCAAAACAGCATGGTACTGGTACAGAAACAGATGGATAGACCAATGGAACAGAATTGAAACACCAGAAATCAACCCAAACATCTACAGCCAACTTATATTTGATCAAGGATCTAAAACTAATTCCTGGAGCAAGGACAGTCTATTCAATAAATGGTGCTGGGAAAACTGGATTTCCACGTGCAGAAGCATGAAGCAAGACCCCTACCTTACACCTTACACAAAAATCCACTCAACGTGGATTAAAGACCTAAATCTACGTCCTGACACCATTAAGTTATTAGAGAACATTGGAGAAACCCTTCAAGATATTGGCACAGGCAAAGAATTTCTGGAAAAGACCCGGGAGGCACAGACAGTCAAAGCCAAAATCAACTATTGGGATTGCATCAAATTGAGAAGTTTCTGTACTGCAAAAGAAACAGTCAGGAGAGTGAAGAGACAACCGACAGAATGGGAAAAAATATTTGCAAACTATGCAACAGATAAAGGGTTAATAACCAGAATCTACAAAGAGATCAAGAAACTCCACAAAAACAAAACCAACAACCCACTTAAGAGATGGGCCAAGGACTTCAATAGACATTTTTCAAAAGAGGAAATCCAAATGGCCAACAGGCACATGAAAAAATGTTCAAGGTCACTAGCAATCAGGGAAATGCAAATCAAAAGCACAATGAGGTTTCACCTCACCCCGGTTAGAATGGCTCACATACAGAAATCTACCAACAACAGATGCTGGCGAGGATGTGGGGAAAAAGGGACACTAACCCACTGTTGGTGGGAATGCAAACTGGTCAAGCCACTATGGAAATCAGTCTGGAGATTCCTCAGAAACCTGAATATAACCCTACCGTTCGACCCAGCCATCCCACTCCTTGGAATTTACCCAAAGGAGTTTAAATTGATAAACAAAAAAGCGGTCTACACCCTAATGTTTATTGCAGCACAATTCACAATAGCCAAGACCTGGAACCAACCTAAATGCCCATCAATGGTAGACTGGATAAAGAAATTATGGGATATGTATTCTTTAGAATACTATACCGCAGTAAGAAACAACGAAATCCAGTCATTTGCAACAAAATGGAGGAATCTGGAACACATCATGCTGAGTGAAGTAAGCCAGTCCCAAAGGGACAAATACCATATGTTCTCCCTGATCGGTGACAACTGACTGAACACCAAAAAGGAAACCTCCTGAAGTGAAATGGACACTATGAGAAATGGTGACTTGATCAGCATAGCCCTGACTGCTAATGGACAACTTAATACATTATCCCTCATAGTATTTTTTTTTGTCTGTTCTACTTAATATGACTGGTTTAATTCTGTAATTATCACACAGTTATTCTTAAGTGTTGAAAATTAACTGAAATGTGATCCCTGTTAAACATAAGAGTGGGAATAAGAGAGGGAAGAGATGTATAATTTGGGGCATGCTCAGGCTGACTTGCCCCAATTGGTAGAGTTGGAAACATACCAGGGGATTCCAATTCAATCCCATCAAGGTGGCATGTGCCAATGCCATCTCACTATTCCAAGTGATCAATTTCAGTTCACAATTGATCATAATGAAAGGACTAAGAGTCAAAGGGAGCACATAAACAAGTCTAGTATCTGCTAACACTAACCGATAGAATAAATAAAGGGGAGAGTGATCCAACATGGGAAGTGAGATACTCAGCAGACTCATAGAATGGCGGATGTCCTAAATAGCACTCTGGCCTCAGAATCAGCCCTAAAGGCACTCGCATCTGGCTGAAAAGCCCATGAGAGTATTTCAGGCATGGAAAGCCAAGACACTCTGGCAAAAAGATCTCTGTGAGTGAGATCCCAGTGGAAAGAACAGGTCTTCAAAGAGGGAGGTGCCTTTCTCTGAAGGGAGGAGAGAACCTCCACTTTGACTATGACCGTGTCTAAACAAGATAAGAGTCGGAGAACTCAAGGGGCTTCCATAGCCTTGGAAACTCATGACTGGTGCATAGGGAGATTACTGATGCCATAAACAGGAGTGTCAATTTGTAAAGTCAACAACAGGAGTCACTGTGCACTTACTCCTCATGTAGGATCTCTGTCCTTAATGTGCTGTACACTGAGGCTTAATGCTATAACGAGTACTCAAACAGTATATTTCACTTTGTGTTTCTATGGGGGTGCAAACGATTGAAATCTTTACTTAATGTACACTAAACTGATCTTCTGTAAAAAAAAAAAAAAAAAAAAGAAAGAAATTATCAATTCCCAACTTGACTCTCACTGGGATTAAACATGACAATAGGTCTGCTCTGATTTCATCATCATTTAAAAAAAAATCATCTATTATTTTTCACTTTATGTTTCTGTGTGGGAGCAAACTGTTGAAATCCTTACTTAAGGTATACTAAGCTGATCTTCTGTATATTAAGATAATCGAAAATGAATCTTGATGTGAATGGACGGGGAGAGGGAGTGGGAAAGGGGAGGGTTGTGGGTGGGAGGGACGGTATGGGGGGGTAAGCCATTGTAATCCATAAGTCGTACTTTGGAAATTTATATTCATTAAATAAAAGATAAAAAAAAATTAAAAAAAAACAAATGCAAAAAAAAAATAAAAGGATCTGTGCTATCAAAAAAAAAAAAAAAAGGAGAAAAAAGCCAAAGAAATGCAAGAATCCATAATGATATTGGGCTTGATTCAGTCGCAAGGAAACCGGCAGTTCCCGGATTCATCCACCCTCTAGCTGACTGCTTGGGGAATTCTCACTGAATTAATCTGAAAATCGCAGTGAAACTCAGGTTGGAATCCATTAATATCTGTCACCTCAGCCAAAGTGTTCCATTTGATTTTGCAAAACACAAAAACTCACCTTGTTCATGTTACCTGTAGATTTATAAGCTTCAAATGCCTATTTGTTGTGTTTTTTATTTCATAATGGCTACTCTGCCCAAACTCTTGTTTGTATTGCGTCCGAATACAAAATTTTGGTAGGAGGAAGGCAAAACCAACTCAGACCCAGAAAAAATTTAGGAAATTGCCACTCAAGAAACCAAAGGTCAGCTGAGGCACCCAAAACAATGACAGCAAGCCAGAATTGGAGCAAGCCAACAATGTGCCCTGATGGAAAAAGAAACATCCTCTTGTGCTCTGAACTCAAAATGTCAGCCTCAAAAGCAAAGCTCACATCAGAAAATTCATTACAAAGCATGATAAATAAGAAAAATGAGAATAAATCTAAAGAAATGCAAGATTCCATAATGATAAAAGGCTTGATTTAGTCGCAAGGAAACCGGTTGTTCACGGATTCATCCACCCCTACAGCTGACTGCCTGTGGAATTCTGACTGAATTAACCTGAAAATCACAGTGAAACTCAGTTTGGAGGCAAATAATATCTCTCACCACAGCCAAAGTGTTCTATTTTATATTCCAAAACACAAAAACTTACCTTGGTCATGTTACCTGTAGATGTGTAAGCTTCAAATGCGTATTTGTTGTGTTTTTTATTTCATAATGGCTACTCTGTCCAAACTCTTGTTTGTATTGCGTCAGAATACAAAATTTGGGAAGGAAGAAGGCAAAACCAACTCAGACCCAGAAAACATTTAGGAAATTGCCGCTCAAGAAACCAAACTCAGCTGAGGCACCCAAACCAATGACAGTAAGCCAGAATTGGAGCAAGCAAAGATCCGTGCCCTGTTTGAATAAGACCCTTCTTCCGGTGCCCTGAACTCCATATTGCAGCCTGAAAAGCAAAGCTCACATCAGAAAATTCATTACAAACCATGATAAATAAGAAAAAGGAGAAAAAAGCCAAAGAAATGCAAGAATCCATAATGATATTGGGCTTGATCTAGTTGCAAGGAAATCGGGTCCTCCCAGATTCATCCCCCCCTCCAGCTGACTGCCTGTGGAATGCTGACTGAATTAACCTGAAAATCCCAGGGAAACTTAGTTTGGAGGCAATTAATATCTGTCACCTCAGCCAAAGTGCTCCATTTGATTTTCCAAAACACAAAAACTCACCTTGGTGGTGTTACCTGTAGATTTATAAGCTTCAAACGCCGATTTGTTGTGTTTTTTATTTCATAATGGCTACTCTGCCCCAACTCTTGTTTGTATTGTGTCTGAATACAACATTTGGGAAGGAAGAAGGGAAAACCAACTCAGACCTAGAAACATTTAGGTAATTGCCACTCAACAAACCAAAATTGAGCTGAGGCACCCAAAATAATGACAGCTAGCCAGAATTGGAGCAAGTCAACAGCTGTGCCCTGATTGAAAAAGAACCTTCCTCTTGTGCCCTGAACTCAATATGCCAGCCCCAAAATTCAAAGCTCACATCAGAAAATTCATTACAAACCATGATAAATAAGAAAAATGAGAAAAATCCAAAGAAATGCAAGAATCCATAATGATATTGGGCTTGATTCAGTCGAAAGGAAACCGGCTGTTCCCGGATTCATCCACCCTCCAGCTGACTTCTTGGGGAATTCTCACTGAATTAATCTGAAAATCGCAGTGAAACTCAGTTTGGAGTCAATTAATATCTGTCACCTCAGCCAAAGTGTTCCATTTGATTTTCCAAAACACAAAAACTCACCTTGGTCGTGTTACCTGTAGATTTCTAAGCTTCAAACGCCTATTTGTTGTGTTTTTTTATTTCATAATGGCTACTCTGCCCCAACTCTTGTTTGTATTGCGTCAGAATACAACATTTGCGAAAGAAGAAGGCAAAACCAACTCAGACCCAGAAAACATGTAGGAAATTGCCACTCAACAAACCAAAATTGAGCTGAGGCACCCAAAATAATGACAGCAAGCCAGAATTGGAGCAAGTCAACAGCTGTGCCCTGATTGAAAAAGAACCTTCCTCTAGTGCCCTGAACTCAATATGGCAGCCACAAAACCAAAGCTCACATAAGAAAATTCATTACAAACCATGATAAATAAGAAAAATGAGAAGGAAGCCAAAAAAATGCAAGAATCCATAATGATATTGGGCTTGATTCAGTGGCAAGGAAATGGGCTGTTCCCGGATTCATCCACCCCTCCAGCTGACTGCCTGTGGAATGCTGACTGAATTAACCTGAAAATCGCAGTGAAACTCAGTTTGGAGTCAATTACTATCTGTCACCTCAGCCAAAGTGTTCCATTTGATTTTCCAAAACACAAAAACTCACCTTTGTGGTGTTACCTGTAGATTTCTAAGCTTCAAACGCCGATTTGTTGTGTTTTTTATTTCATAATGGCTACTCTGCCCCAACTCTTGTTTGTATTGTGTCAGAATACAAAATTTGGGTAGGAGGAAGGCAAAAGCAACTCAGACCCAGAAACATTTAGGAAATTGCCGCTCACGAAAGCAAAAGTCAGCTGAGGCACCCAAAAAATGACAATAAGACAGAATTGGAGCAAGCAAAGAGCTGTGCCCTGTTTGAAAAAGATCCTTCCTCTTCTGCAATTAACTCCATACTGCAGCCTCAAAACCAAAGCTCACATCAGAAAATTCATTACAAACCATGATAAATAAGAAAAATGAGAATAAATCCAAAGAAATGGAAGATTCCATAATGATATTAGGTTTGATTTAGTCACAAGTAAACCGGTTGTTCCCGGATTCATCCACCCCTACAGCTGACTGCCTGTGGAATTCTGACTGAATTAACCTGAAAATCACAGTGTAACTCAGTTTGGAGGCAATTAATATCTGTCACCACAGCCAAAGTGTTCTATTTTATATTCCAAAACACAAAAACTCACCTTGGTCATGTTACCAGTAGGTGTCTAAGCTTCAAACGCCTATTTGTTGTGTTTTTTATTTCATAATGGCTACTCTGTCCAAACTCTTGTTTGTATTGCGTCAGAAGATAACATTTGGGAAGGAAGAAGGCAAAACCAACTCAGATCAGAAAGCATTTAGGAAATTGCCGCTCAAGAAACCAAACTCAGCTGAGGCACCCAAACCAATGACAGTAAGCCAGACTGGAGCAAGCAAAGAGGTGTGACCTGATTGAAAAAGAACCATCCTCTTCTGCCCTGAACTCCATATTTCATCCTCAAAATAAAGCTCACATCAGAAAATTCATTACAAACCATGATGAATAAGAAAAAGGAGAAAGAAACCAAAGAAATGCAAGAATCCATAATGATATTAAGCTTGATTTAGTCGTAAGTAAACCGGCTGTTCCCGGATTCATCCACCCCTCCAGCCGACTGCCTGTGGAATTCTGAATGAATTAACTTGAAAATCGCAGTGAAACTCAGTTTGGAGGCAATTAATATCTGTCACCTCAGCCAAAGTGTTCCATTTGATTTTCCAAAACACAAAAACTCACCTTGGTCGTGTTACCTGTAGATGTATAAGCTTCAAACGCCTATTTGTTGTGTTTTTTCTTTCATAATGGCTACTCTGCCGAAACTCTTGTTTGTATTTCGTCAGAATACAAAATTTGGGAAGGAAGAAGGCAAAACCAACTCAGACCCAGAAAACATTTAGGAAATTGCCGCTCAGAAAGCACAAATCGGCTGAGACACCAAAAACAAGACAGCAAGCCAGAATTGGAGCAAGTCAACAGCTGTGCCCTGATTGAAAAAGAACCATCCTCTTGTGTCCTGAACTCAAAATGCAGGCCTCAAATCCAAAGCTCACATCAGAAAATTCATTACAAACCATGATAAATAAGAAAAAGGAAAAAAAAAAGCCAAAGAAATGCAACAATCTATAATGATATTGGGCTTGATTTAGTCGCAAGGAAACCAGCTGTTCCCGGATTCATCCAGCCCTCCAGCCGACTGCCTGTGGAATTCTGACTGAATTAACCTGAATTGAGGCAATTAATGTCTGTCAGCTCAGCCAAAGTGTTCCATTTTATTTTCCAAAACACAAAAACTCACCTTGGTCGTGTTACCTGTAGATTTCTAAGCTTCAAACGCCTATTTGTTGTGTTTTTTATTTCATAATGGCTACTATGCCCAAACTCTTGTTTGTATTGCGTCAGAATACAACATTTGGGTAGGAAGACGGCAAAACCAACTCAGACCCAGAAAACATGTAGGAAATTGCCACTCAACAAACCAAAATTGAGCTGAGGCACCCAAAATAATAACAGCAAGCCAGAATTGGAGCAAGTCAACAGCTGTACCCTGATTGAAAAAGAACCTTCCTCTAGTGCCCTGAACTCAATATGGCAGCCTCAAAACCAAAGCTCACATCAGAAAATTCATTACAAACCATGATAAATAAGAAAAAGGAGAAAGAAACCAAAGAAATGCAAGAATCCATAATGATATTTGGCTTGATTGAGTTGCAAGGAAACTGGCTGTTCCCGGATTCATCCACCCCTACAGCTGACTGCCTGTGGAATTCTGACTGAATTACCCTGAAAATCGCAGTGAAACTCAGTTTGGAGGCAATTAATATCTGTCACCTCAGCCAAAGTGTTCCATTTGATTTTCCAAAACACAAAAACTCACCTTGGTGGTGTTACCTGTAGATTTCTAAGCTTCAAACGCCTATTTGTTGTGTTTTTTATTTCATAATGGCTACTCTGTCCAAACTCTTGTTTGTATTGCGTCAGAAGATAACATTTGGGAAGGAAGAAGGCAAAACCAACTCAGATCAGAAAGCATTTAGGAAATTGCCGCTCAAGAAACCAAACTCAGCTGAGGCACCCAAACCAATGACAGTAAGCCAGACTGGAGCAAGCAAAGAGGTGTGACCTGATTGAAAAAGAACCATCCTCTTCTGCCCTGAACTCCATATTTCATCCTCAAAATAAAGCTCACATCAGAAAATTCATTACAAACCATGATGAATAAGAAAAAGGAGAAAGAAACCAAAGAAATGCAAGAATCCATAATGATATTAAGCTTGATTTAGTCGTAAGTAAACCGGCTGTTCCCGGATTCATCCACCCCTCCAGCCGACTGCCTGTGGAATTCTGAATGAATTAACTTGAAAATCGCAGTGAAACTCAGTTTGGAGGCAATTAATATCTGTCACCTCAGCCAAAGTGTTCCATTTGATTTTCCAAAACACAAAAACTCACCTTGGTCGTGTTACCTGTAGATGTATAAGCTTCAAACGCCTATTTGTTGTGTTTTTTCTTTCATAATGGCTACTCTGCCGAAACTCTTGTTTGTATTTCGTCAGAATACAAAATTTGGGAAGGAAGAAGGCAAAACCAACTCAGACCCAGAAAACATTTAGGAAATTGCCGCTCAGAAAGCACAAATCGGCTGAGACACCAAAAACAAGACAGCAAGCCAGAATTGGAGCAAGTCAACAGCTGTGCCCTGATTGAAAAAGAACCATCCTCTTGTGTCCTGAACTCAAAATGCAGGCCTCAAATCCAAAGCTCACATCAGAAAATTCATTACAAACCATGATAAATAAGAAAAAGGAGAAAAAAGTCAAAGAAATGCAAGAGTCCTTTGTGATACTTGGCGGGATTTAGAAACAAGGAAACTGGCTGTTTCCGGATTCATCCCCCCATCCACAGACTGACTTTGGAATTCTGATTGAATTCTCCGTAAAATCAGACTGACACTAAATTAGGATGGAATTAGAATCTGTTCCCTCAGCAGAAGGTTTCCATGTCATTTTCAAACCACAGAAACTCATCTTGGTCATGTTGCCTGTAGATTTCTAATCCTGAAAGGCCAATTTGCTGTGTTTTTCGTTTTCTTTCATAATGGCTACTCTATCCAAAATCTTGATTGTATTGCATCAGAATAGACATTTGGGAAGGAAGAAGGCAAAACCAACTCAGACCCAGAAAACATTCAGCAAACTGACCCTCAAGAAACCAAAACTCAGCTGAGGCACCCAACAATAACAGCAAGCCAGAATTGGAGCAAGCAAACAGCTGTGCCCTGATTGAAAAAGACCATTCCTCTTGTACCCTGAACTGAATATGCCAGCCTCAAACCAAAGCTCACATCAGAAAATTCATTACAAACCTTGATAAATAAGAAAAATGAGAAAAAAGCCAAAGAAATGCAAGCATCCATAATGATATTGGGCTTGATTAGTCGCAAGGAAACCAGCTGTTCCCGCATTCATCCAACCCTCCAGCTGACTGCCTGTGGACTTCTGACTAAATTAACCTGAAAATCCCAGTGAAACTCAGTTTGGAGGCAATTACTATCTGTCACATCAGCCAAAGTGTTCCATTGTATTTTCCAAAACACAAAAACTCACCTTGGTCCTGTTACCTGTAGATTTCTAAGCTTCAAAACATATTTGTTGTGTTTTTTTATTTCATAATGGCTACTCTGTCCAAACTCTTGTTTGTATTGCGTCAGAATACAAAATTTGGGAAGGAAGAAGGCAAAACCAACTCAGACCCAGAAAACATTTAGGAAATTGCCGCTCAAGAAACTACAAATCAGCTGAGGGACCCAAAACAATGACAGCAAAGCAGAATTGAAACAAGCCAACAGCTGTGCCCTATTGAAAAATACAATTTCTGGTGCCTTGAACTCAATATGCCGGCCTCAAAACCAAAGCTCACATCAGAAAATTCATTACAAACCATGACAAATAAGAAAAATCAGAAAACAGCCAAATAAATGCAAGAATCCATAATGATATAGGGCTGGATTTAGTCGCGAGGAAACCGGCTGTTCCTGGATTCATCCACCCCTCCAGCTGACTGCCTGTGGAATTCTGACTGAATTAACCTGAAAATCACAGTAAAACTCAGTTTGGAGGCAATTACTATCTGTCACCTCAGCCAAAGTGTTCCATTTGATTTTCCAAAACACAAAACCTCACCTTGGTCGTGTTACCTGTAGCTTCAAAAGCCTATTTGTTGTGTTTTTTATTTCCTAATGGCTACTCTGTCCAAACTCTTGTTTGCATTGTGTCAGAATACAAAATTTGGGAAAAAGAAGGCAAAACCAACTCAGAACCAGTAAACATTTAGGAAATTGCCACTGAGGAAACCACAAATCAGCTGAGGCACCAAAACCAATGACAGCAAGCCAGAATTGGAGCAAGGCAACAGCTGTTCCCTGATTGAAAAAGACCATTCCTCAGGTCCCCTGAACTCCATATTGCAGCCTCAAAACCAAAGAATACATCAGCAAATTCATTACAAACCATGATAAATAAGAAAAATGAGAAAAATGCCAAAGAAATGCAAGAATCCATAATGATATTGGGCTTGATTTAGTCGCAAGGAAACCAGCTGTTCCCGCATTCATCCAACCCTCCAGCTGACTGCCTGTGGACTTCTGACTAAATTAACCTGAAAATCGCAGTGAAACTCAGTTTGGAGGCAATTACTATCTATAACATCAGCCAAAGTGTTCCATTGTATTTTCCAAAACACAAAAACTCACCTTGGTCGTGTTACCTGTAGATTTATAAGCTTCAAACGCCTATGTGTTGTGTTTTTTTATTTCATAATGGCTACTCTGTCCAAAATCTTGTTTGTATTGCGTCAGAATACAAAATTTGGGAAGGAAGAAGGCAAAACCAACTCAGACCCAGAAAACATTTAGGAAATTGCCGCTCAAGAAACTACAAATCAGCTGAGCGACCCAAAACAATGACAGCAAAGCAGAATTGATGCAAGCCAACAGCTGTGCCCTATTGAAAAATACAATTTCTGGTGCCTTGAACTCAATATGCCAGCCTCAAAACCAAAGCTCACATCAGAAAATTCATTACAAACCATGGCAAATAAGAAAAATCAGAAAACAGCCAAATAAATGCAAGAATCCATAATGATATAGGGCTGGATTTAGTCGCGAGGAAACCGGCTGTTCCTGGATTCATCCACCCCTCCAGCTGACTGCCTGTGGAATTCTGACTGAATTAACTTGAAAATCGCAGTGAAACTCAGTTTGGAGGCAATTAATATCTGTCACCTCAGCCAAAGTGTTCCATTTGATTTTCCAAAACACAAAACCTCACCTTGGTCGTGTTACCTGTAGCTTCAAATGCTTATTTGTTGTGTTTTTTATTTCATGATGGCTACTCTGTCCAAACTCTTGTTTGCATTGTGTCAGAATACAAAATTTGGGAATAAGAAGGCAAAACCAACTCAGAATCAGTAAACATTTAGGTAATTGCCACTGAGGAAACCACAAATCAGCTGAGGCACCCAAACCAAGGACAGCAAGCCAGAATTGGAGCAAGGCAACAGCTGTTCCCTGATTGAAAAAGACCATTCCTCAGGTTCCCTGAACTCCATATTGCAGCCTCAAAACCAAAGAACACATCAGCAAATTCATTACAAACCATGACAAATAAGAAAAATGAGAAAATAGACAAAGACATGCAAGAATCCATAATGACATTGGGCTGGATTTAGTCGCAAGGAAACCGGCTGTTCCCGAATTCATCCACCACTCCAGCCGACTGCCTGTGGAATTCTGACTGAATTAACCTGAAAATCGCAGTGAAACTCAGTTTGGAGGCAATTAATATCTGTCACCTCAGCCAAAGTGTTCCATTTTATTTTCCAAAACACAAAAACTCACCAAAAGTCAGCTGAGGCACCCAAAACAAGGACAGCAAGCCAGAATTGGAGCAAGCCAACAGCTGTGCCGTGATTGAAAAAGAACCTTCGTCTTGTGCCCTGATCTCAATATGCCAGCCTCAAAACCAAAGCTCACATCAGAAAATTCATTACAAATCATGATAAATAAGGGAAATGTGAAAAAGCCAAAGAAATGCAAGAGTCCTTTGTGATATTTGGCTGGATTGAGACAGAAGGAAACTGGCTGTTTCCAGATTCATCCCCCCCTTCCACAGACTGACTTTGGAATTCTGATTGAATTCACCTCAAAATCGCACTCACACTCCATTTGGAGGGAATTAGAATCGGTCCCCTCAGCAGAAGGGTTCAGTGTCATTTTCCAAAACACAGAAACTCATCTTGCTCATGTTGCCTGTAGATTTCTAATCCTGAAAGGGTAATTTGGTGTGTTTTTTTTTTTTCTTTCATAATGGCTACTCTGTCCAAAATCTTCCTTGTATTGCATCAGAATACAAAATTTGGGAATAAGAAGGCAAAACCAACTCAGACCCAGAAAACATTTAGGAAATTACCACTCAAGAATCCACAAATCGGCTGAGCGACACAAAACAATGACATCCAGCCAGAATTTGAGCAAGACAAAAGCTGTGCCCTGTTTGAAAATGTACATTCCTCCGGAGCCCTGAACTCAATATGCCAGCCTCAAAAACAAATATCACACCAGAAAATTCATTACAAACCATGATGAACAAGAAAAATGAGAAAAAAGCCAAAGAAATTCAAGAATGCATAATGATATTGGGATTGATTTAGTTGCAAGGAGACCGGATGTTCCCGGATTCATCCAACCCTCCAGCTGACTGCCTGTGGACTTCTGACTAAATTAACCTGAAAATCACAGTGAAACTCAGTTTGGAGGCAATTAATATCTGTCACCTCAGCCAAAGTATTCCATAGTATTTTCCAAAACACAAAAACTCACCTTGCTCGTGTTACCTGTAGATTTATAAGCTTCAAACGCCTATGTGTTGTGTTTTTTATTTCATAATGGCTACTCTGTCCAAACTCTTGTTAGTATTGCGTCAGAATACAAAATTTGGGAAGGAAGAAGGCAAAACCAACTCAGACCCAGAAAACATTTAGGAAATTGCTGCTCAAGAAACCTCAAATCAGCTGGGGCACATAAACCAATGACAGCAAGCAGAATTTAAGCAAGCCAACAGCTGTGCCCTGATTGAAAAAGAAGCTTTCTCTTTTGCACTGAACTCCATATTGCAGCCTCAAAACCAAAGCTCACATCAGAAACGTCATTACAAACCATGATAAATAAGAAAAATGAGAAAAAAGCCAAAGAAATGCAGGAGTTCTTAGTGATATTGGGCTTGATTTATTCCCATGTAAACGGCTGTTTCCAGATTCATCCACACCTCCCAGCTGAGTGAATGTGTATTCTGACTGAATTAACCTGGAAATCGAAGTGAAACTCAGTTTCGAGGGAATTAGAATCTGTCCCCTCAGCAGAAGTGTTCCATGACATTTTCCAAAACACAAAAACTCACCTTGCTCGTGTTACCTGTTGATTTCTAAGGTTCAAACGCCTAATGTTTTGCTTTTAATTTCATAATGGCTACTCTGTCCAAACTCTTGTTTGTATTGCGTCAGAATACAAAATTTGGGAAGGAAGAAGGCAAAACCAACTCAGACACCGAAAACATTTAGAAAATTGCCTCTCATGAAACCAAACACCGCTGAGGCACCCAAAAACTTAAAACAAGACAGAATTGGAACAAGCCAACAGCTGTGCCCTGATTGAAAAAGAACCTTCCTCTTGTGCCCTGAACTCAATATGCCAGCCTCAAAACCAAAGCTGACATCAGAAAATTCATTACAAACCAGGATAAATAAGAGAAATGTGAAAAAGCCAAAGAAATGCAAGAATCCATAATGATATTGGGCTTGATTTAGTCACAAGGAAACCGGCTGTTCCCAGATTCATCCACCACTGCAGCTGACTGCCTGTGGACTTCTGACTGAATTAACCTGAAAATCGCAGTGAAACTCAGTTTGGAGACTATTAATATCTGTCACCTCAGCCAAAGTGTTCCATTTTATTTTCCAAAACACAAAACCTCACCTTGGTCGTGTTACCTGTAGCTTCAAATGCCTACTTGTTGTGTTTTTTATTTCATAATGGCTACTCTGCCAAAACTCTTGTTTCTATGGCGTCAGAAAACAACATTTGGGAAGGAAGAAGGCAAAACCAACTCAGACCCAAAAACATTTAGGAAATTGCCGCTCAAGAAACCACAAATCGGCTGAGAGACCCAAAAAAGTGACAGCAAAGCAGAATTGAAGCAAGCCAACAGCTGTGCCCTCATTGAAAAATACAATTCCTCTGGTGCCTTGAAGTCAACATGCCAGCCTCAAAACCAAAGCTCACATCAGAAAATTCATTACAAACCAGGATAAATAAGAGAAATGAGAAAAAAGCTAAAGAAATGCAAGAATCCATAATGATATTGGGCTTGATTTAGTCACAAGGAAACCAGCTGTTCCTGGATTCATCCCCCCCTCCAGCTAACTGCCTGTGGACTTCTGACTGAATTATCCTGAAAATCACAGTGAAACTCAGTTTGGAGACTATTAATATCTGTCACCTCAGCCAAAGTGTTCCATTTGATTTTACAAAACACAAAAACTCACCTTGGTCGTGTTACCTGTAGCTTCAAATGCCTATTTGTTGTGTTTTTTATTTCATGATGGCTACTCTGTCCAAACTATTGTTTGCATTGTGTCAGAATACAAAATTTGGGAATAAGAAGGTAAAACCAACTCAGAACCAGTAAACATTTAGGAAATTGCCACTGAGGAAACCACAAATCGGCTGAGGCACCCAAACCAATGACAGCAAGGCAGAATTGGAGCAAGCCAACAGCTGTGCCCTCATTGAAAAAGAACCATCCTCTTGTGCCCTGAACTTCATATTGAAGCCTCAAAACCAAAGCTCACATCAGAAAAGTCATTACAAACCATGATAAATGATAAATCCATAAAGATATTGGGGTTGATTTAGTCACAAGGAAACCAGCTGTTCGCGGATGCATCCACCCCTCCCGCTGACTGCCTGTAGAATTCTGAGTGAATTAAACTGAAAATCGCAGTGAAACTCAGTTAATATCTGTCACCTCAGCCAAAGTGTTCCATTTGATTTTCCAAAACACAAAAACTCACCTTGGTCGTGTTACCTGTAGATTTATATGCTTCGAACAACTTTTGTTGTGTTTTTTTTATTTCATAATGGCTACTCTGTCCAAACTCTTGTTTGCATTTTGTCAGAATGCAAAATTTGGGACAAAACAATGACAGCAAGCCAGAATTGGAGCAGGCCAACAGCTGTGACCTGTTTGAAAAAGACCATTCCTCTGTTGCCCTGAACTCCTTATTGCAGCCTCAAAACCAAAGCTCACATAAGAAAATTCATTACAAACCATGATAAATAAGAAAAAGGAGAAAAATGCCAAAGAAATGCAAGAATCCATAATGATATTGGGCTTGATTTAGTCGCAAGGAAACCGGCTGTTCCCGGATTCATCCACCCCTCCAGCTGACTGCCTGTGGAATTCTGACTGAATTAACCTGAAAATCACAGTGAAACTCAGCTTGGAGGCAATTAATATCTGTCACCTCAGCCAAAGTGTTCCACGTTATTTTCCAAAACACAAAACCTCACCTTGGTCATGTTACCTGTAGATTTGTAAGCTTCAAAGCTCTTTTTGCTATGGTTTTTATTTCATAATGGCTACTCTGCCCAAACTCTTGTTTGTATTGAGTCAGTTACAAAATTAGGGAAGGAAGAAGGCAAAACCAACTCTGACTCAGAAAACATTTAGGAAATTGCCGCTCAAGAAACCACAAATTGGCTAAGGCACCCAAAACAATGATACTAAGAAAGAATTGGAGCAAGCCAACAGCTGTGCCCTGATTGAAAAAGAACCTTCCTCTTGTGCCCTGAACTCAATATGCCAGCCTCAAAACCAAAGCTCACATCAGAAAATTCATTACAAACCATGATAAATAAGAAAAATGAGAAATGAGCAAAGAAATGCGCCAGTTCTTAGTGATATTGGGTAGGATTTAGTCACAAAGAAACCGGCTATTCCCGGATTCATCCACCAATCCAGCTGACTGACTGTGGAATTCTGACTGAATTAACCTAAAAATTGCAGTGAAACTCAGTTTGGAGGCAATTACTATCTGTCACCTCAGCCAAAGTGTTCCATTTGATTTTCCAAAACAGAAAAACTCACATTGGTCGTGTTACCTGTAGATTTCTAAGCTTCAAATGCCTATTTGTTTTGTTTTTTTCTTTCATAATGGCTACTCTGTCCAAACTCTTGTGTGTATTGCCTCAGAATACAAAATTTGGGAAGTAAGAAGGCAAAACCAACTCAGACCCACAAAACATTTACGAAATTGCCGCTCAAGAAAACACATCTGCTGAGGTACCCAAAACCTTGAAAGCAAGACAGAATTAGAGCAAGTCAACAGCTGTGCCTTTTTTGAAAAAGACCATTCCTCCCATGCCCTGAACTCCATATTCCAGCCTCGAAACCAAAGCTCACATCAGAAAATTCATTACAAACCATGATAAAGAAGAAAAATGAGAAAAAAGCCAAAGAAATGCAGGAGTTCTTAGTGATATTGGGCTTGATTAATTCCCATGATAACAGCTATTTCCAGATTCATCCACACCTCCCAGCTGATTGTCTGTGGTTTCTGACAGAATTAACATGAAAATCACAGTGAACCTCAGTTTGGAGGCAATTAATATCTGTCACCTCAGCCAAAGTGTTCCATTTGATTTTCCAAAACACAAAAACTCAGCTTGTTCATGTTACCTGTAGATTTGTAAGCTCGAACGCTTTTTATTGTGTTTTTTATTTCATAATGGCTACTCTGCCCAAACACTTGTTTGTGTTGCGTCAGAATACAAAATGTGGGAAGGAAGAAGGCAAAACCAACTCAGACCCAGAAAACATTTAGGAAATTGCCACTCAAGAAACCAAACATCAGCTGAGGCACCCAAAGCAATGACAGCAAGCCAAAATTGTAGCAAGCCAACAGCTGTGCCCTGATTGAAAAAGAACCTTCCACTTGTGCCCTGAACTCCATATTGCAGCCTCAAAACCAAAGCTCACATCAGAAAATTCATAACAAACCATGATAAATAAGGGAAATGTGAAAAAGCCAAAGAAATGCAAGAGTTCTTTGTGATATTTGGCTTGATTTATACAAAAGGAAACTGACTGTTTCCAGATTCGTCCCCCCCTTCCACAGACTGACTTTGGAATTCTGATTGAATTCACCTCAAAATCGCACTCACACTCAATTTGGAGGGAATGAGAATCTGTCCCCTCAGCAGAAGGGTTCCATGTCATTTTCCAAAACACAGAAACTCATACTGGTCGAGTTGCCTGTAGATATCTAATCCTGAAAGGGCAATTTGCTATGTTTTTTTTTTTTTTTCTTTCATAATGGCTACTCTGTCAAAATCTTGCTTGTATTGCATCAGAATACAAAATTTGGGAATAAGAAGGCAAATCCTACTCAGACCCAGAAAACATTTAGGGAATTGCCACTCAAGAAACCACAAATATTCTGAGGCATCCAAAACAATGACAGCAAGCTGGAATTGGAGCAAGCCAACAGCTGTGCCCTGATTGAAAAAGAACCTTCCTCTTGTGCCCTGAACTCAATATGCCAGCCTCAAAACCAAAGCTCACATCAGAAAATTCATTACAAACCATGATAAATCAGAAAAATGAGACAAAAGCCAAAGAAATGCACGAGTTCTTCGTGATATTTGGCTGGATTTAGACACAAGGACACTGGCTGTTTAAAGATTCATCACCCCTTCCACTGACTGACTTTGGAATTCTGATTGAATTCACCTCAAAATCGCACTCACACTCAATTTGGAGGGAATTAGAATCTGTCCCCTCAGCAGAAGGGTTCCATGTCATTTTCCAAAACACAGAAACTCATCTTGGTCGAGTTGCCTGTAGATTTCTAATCCTGAAAGGGCAATTTGCTGTGTTTTTTTTTTCTTTCATAATGGCTACTCTGTCAAAATCTTGCTTGTATTGCATCAGAATACAAAATTTGGGAATAAGAAGGCAAAACCAACTCAGACCCAGAAAACATTTAGGAAATTGCCGCTCAAGAAACCACAAATCGGCTGAGGCACCCAAAACAATGACATCCAGCCAGAATTGCAGCAAGACAACAGCTGTGCCCTGATTGAAAAAGAACCTCCCTCTTGTGCACAAAAATTCAATATGCCAGCCTCAAAACCAAAGCTCACATCAGAAAATTCATTACAAACCATGATAAATAAGAAAAATGAGAAAAAAGCCAAAGAAATGCAGGATTTTTTAGGGATATTGGGCTTGAATTATGGCCATGTAAACGGCTGTTTCCAGATTCATCCACACCTCCCAACTGAGTGTCTTTGGTTTCTGAATGAATTAACAAAAAAATCGCAGTGAAACTCGGTTTTGGAGGCAATTAATATCTGTCACCTCAGCCATAGTGTTCAATTTTATTTTCGAAAACACAAAAACTTACTTGCTCGTGTTACCTGTACATATATAAGCTTCAAACACATATTTGTTGTGTTTTTTATTTCATAATGGCTACTCTGTCCTAACTCTTGTTTGTATTACGTCAGAATACAAAATTTTGGAAGGAAGAAGGCAAAACCAACTCAGACCCAGAAAACATGTAGGAAATTGCCGCTAAAGAAACCAAAATCAGCTGAGGCACGCAAAACAATGACAGCAAGCCAGAATTGCAACAAGCCAACAGCTGTGTCCTGTTTGAAAAAGACCATTGATCCGGTCATGTTGCCTATAGATTTCTAATCCTGAAAGGGCAATTTGCTGTGTTTTTTTTTTTTTTCTTTCATAATGGCTACTCTGTCCAAAATCTTGCGTATGTTGCGTCAGAATACAAAATTTGGGAATAAGAAGGCAAATCCGACTCAGACCCAGAAAACATTTAGGAAACTACAACACAAGAATCCACAAATCAGCTGAGGAACCCAAAACAATGACAGCAAGCAGAATTGGAGCACGCCAACAGCTGTGCCCTGATTGAAAAAGAACCTTCCTCTTGTGCCCTGAACTCCATATTGCTGCCTCAAAACCAAAGGTCACATCAGAAAATTCATTACAAACCATGATAAATAAGAAAAATCAGAAAAAAAGCCAAAGAAATGCAAGAATCCATAATGATATTGGGCTTGATTTAGTCGCATGGAAGCCAGCAGTTCCCAGATTCATCCACGCCTAAAGCTGACTGCCTGTGGAATTCTCACAGAATTAACCCGAAAATCGCAGTGAAACTCGGTTTGGAGGCAATTAATATCTGTCACCTCAGCCAAAGTTTTCCATTTCATTTTCCAAAACAAAAAAACTCACTTTGGTCGTGTTACCTGCAGATTTAAAATCTTGAAACGCTATTTGTTGTGCTGTTTATTTCATAATGACTACTCTGTACAAACTCTTCTTTGCATTGCATCAGAATACTAAATTTGGGAAGGAAGAAGGCAAAACCAACTCAGACCCAGAAAACATTTAGGAAATTGCCACTCAAGAAACCACAAATTAGCTGCGACACCCAAAACCTTGAAAGCAAGACAGAATTGGAGCAAGACAACAGCTGTGCCCTGATTGAACAAGACCATTAATCCAGTGCCCAGAACTCCATATTGCAGCCTCAAAACCAAAGCTCCCATCAGAAAATTCATTACAAACCATGAAAAATAAGGGAAATCTGAGAAAGCCAAAGAAATTCAAGAGTCCTTTGTGATATTTGGCTGGATTTAGACAGAAGGAAATTGTCTGTTCCCGGATTCATCCCCCCCTTCCACAGACAGACTTTGGAATTCTGACTGAATTCACCTCAAAATCGCACTCTCACTCAATTTGGAGGGAATTAGAATCTGTCCCCTCAGCAGAAGGGTTCCATGTCATTTTCCAAAACACAGAAACATATCTTGGTCGTGTTGCCTGTAGATTTCTAATCCTGAAAGGGCAATTTGCTGTGTTTTTTTTTTTTTTTTCCTTCATAATGGCTACTCTGTCCAAAATCTTGCTTGTATTACGTCACAATACAAAATTTGGGAATAAGAAGGCAAATCCGACTCAGACACAGAAAACATTTAGGAAACTGCAGCACAAGAATCCACAAATCAGCTGAGGAACCCACAACAAGGACTGCAAGCAGAATTGCAGCAAGACAACAGCAGTGCCCTGATTGAAAAAGAACCTTCCTCTTGTGCCCTGAACTCAATATGCCAGCCTCAAAACCAAAGCTCATATCAGAAAATTCATTACAAATCATGATAAATAAGAAAAATGAGAAAAAAGCCAAAGAAATGCAAGAATCCATAATGATATTGGGCTGGATTTAGTCGCAAGGATACGGGCTGTTCCCGGATTCATCCACCCCTCCAGCTGACTGCCTGTGGAATTCTGGCTGAATTTACCTGAAAATCGCAGTGAAACTCAGTTTGGAGGCAATTAATATCTGTCACCTCAGCCAAAGTGTTCCATTTGATTTTCCAAAACACAAAAACTCACCTTGGTTGTGTTACCTGTAGATTTCCAAGCTTCAAACGCCTATTTGTTGTGTTTTTTATTTCATAATGGCTACTCTGTCCAAACTCTTGTTTGTATTGCATCAGAATACAAAATTTGGGAATAAGAAGGCAAAACCAACTCAGAACCAGAAAACATTTAGGGAATTGCCACTCAAGAAACCACAAATATTCTGAGGCATCCAAAACAATGACAGCAAGCTGGAATTGGAGCAAGCCAACAGCTGTGCCCTGATTGAAAAAGAACCTTCCTCTTGTGCCCTGAACTCAATATGCCAGCCTCAAAACCAAAGCTCACATCAGAAAATTCATAACAAACCATGATAAACAAGAAAAATGAGAAAAAAGCCAAAGAAATGCAGGAGTTCTTAGTGATGTTGGGCTTGATTTATTCCCTTGTTAATGGCTGTTTCCAGATTAATCCACACCTCCCAGCTGAGTGTCTGTGGTTTCTGTCTGAATTAACACGAAAATCGCAGTGAAACTCAGTTTGGAGGCAATTAATATCTGTCACCTCAGCCAAAGTGTTCCACTTCATTTTCCAAAACACAAAAACTCACCTTGGTCGAGTTACCTGTAGACTTCTAAGCTTCAAACACATATTTGTTGTGTTGTTTATTTCATAATGACTACTCTGCCCAAACTCTTGTTTTTATTGCGTCAGAATACAAAATTTGGAAAGGAAGAAGTCAAAACCAATTCAGACCCAGAAAACATTTAGGAATTGCCGCTCAAGAAACCAAAAGTCAGCTGAGGTACCCAAAACAATGACAGCAAGGCAAAATGGGAGCAAGGCAACAACTGTGCCCTGGTTGAAAAAGACCATTTCTCCGGTGCCCTGAACTCCATATTGCAGCCTCAAAACCAAAGCTCACATCAGAAAATTCATTACAAACCTTGATAAATAAGGGAAATGTGAAAAAGCCAAAGAAATGCAAGAGTTCTTTGTGATATTTGGCTGGATTTACACAGAAGGAAACTGGCTGTTTAAAGATTCATCCCCCCCTTCCACAGACAGACTTTGGAATTCTGATTGAATTCACCTCAAAATCGCACTCACACTCAATTTGGAGGGAATGAGAATCTGTCCCCTCAGCAGAAGGGTTCCATGTCATTTTCCAAAACACAGAAACTCATATTGGTCGAGTTGCCTGTAGATATCTAATCCTGAAAGGGCAATTTGCTGTGTTTTTTTTTTTTTCTTTCATAATGGCTACTCTGTCAAAATCTTGCTTGTATTGCATCAGAATACAAAATTTGGGAATAAGAAGGCAAAACCGACTCAGACCCAGAAAACATTTAAGAAATTGCCGCTAAAGAAACCACAAATCGGCTGAGGCACCCAAAACAATGACAGCAAGCCAGAATTGGAGCAAGCCAACAGCTGTGCCCTGATTGAAAAAGAACCTTCCTCTTGTGCCCTGAACTCAATATGCCAGCCTCAAAACCAAAGCTGACATCAGAAAATTCATTACAAACCATGATAAATAAGAAAAATGAGAAAAAAGCCAAAGAAATGCAGGAGTTCTTAGTAATATTGGGCTTGTTTTATTGCCATGTAAATGGCTGTTTGCAGATTCATCAACCCCCCAGCTGACTGCCTGTGGAATTCTGACTGAATTAACCTGAAAATCACTGTGAAACTCAGTTTGGAGGCAATTAATATCTGTCACCTCAGCCAAAGTGTTCCATTTTATTTTCTAAAACACAAAAACTCACCTTGGTAGGATTACCTGTAGATGTCTAAGTTTCAACCTCCTATTTGGTGTGTGTTTTTTTTCATAATGGCTACTCTGTCCAAACTATTGTTTGTGTTGTGTCAGAATACATAATTTGGGAAGGAAGACGGCAAAACCAACTCAGACCCAGAAAACATTTAGGAAATTGCCGCTCAAGAAACCAAAAGTCAGCTGAGGCACCAAAAACATGGACAGTAAGCCAGAATTGGAGCACTCCAACAGCTGTGCTCTGATTGAAAAAGAACCTTCCTCTTGTGCCCTGAACTCAACATGCCAGCCTCAAAACCAAAGCTCACATCAGAAAATTCATTGCAAACGATGATAAACAAGAAAAATGAGAAAAAAGCCAAAGATATGCAGGAATTCTTAGTAATATTGGGCTTGATTTATTCCCTTATTGATGGCTGTTTCCAGAT
Organism: Oryctolagus cuniculus; assembly: GCF_051225735.1. Lineage (NCBI taxonomy): Eukaryota > Metazoa > Chordata > Mammalia > Lagomorpha > Leporidae > Oryctolagus > Oryctolagus cuniculus. The sequence continues at coordinate 151,307 of NW_028301686.1, forward strand.
TCATCCACATGTCCCAGCTGAGTGTCTGTGGTTTCTGACTGAATTAAAATGAAATTCACAGTAAAACTTGCTTTGGATGCAATTAATATGTGTCACCTCAGCCAAAGTGTTCCATTTGATTTTCCAAAACACAAAAACTCACCTTCGTCGTGTTACCTGTGGATTTTGAAGCTTCAAAAGCCTATTTGTTGTGTTTTTTATTTCATAATGGCTACTCTGTCCAAACTCTTGTTTGTATTGCGTCAGAATACAAAATTTGGGAAGGAAGAAGGCAAAACCAACTCAGACCCAGAAAACATTTAGGAAATTGCTGCTCAAGAAACCACAAATCAGCTGAGGCACCCAAAACAATGACTGAAGCCAGAATTGTACCACACAAACAGTTGTGCCCTGATTGAAAAAGAACCATCCTCTTGTGCCCTGAACTCAATATGCCAGCCTGTGGATTTCTAAGCTTCAAACGCCTATTTGTTGTGTTTTTTAGTTCATAATGGCTACTCTGTCCAAACTCTTGTTTGTATTGCTTCAGAATACAAAATATGGGAAGGAAGGAGGAAAAACAAACTCAGACCCAGAAAACATTTAGGAATTTGTCGCTCAAGAAACCAAAAGTCAGCTGAGACACCCAAAACAATGAAAGCAAGCCAGAATTGGAGCAAGCCAACAGCTGCGCCCTGATTGAAAAATAACCATCCTCTTGTGCCCTGAACTCAATATGCCGGCCTCAAAACCAAAGTTCACATCAGAAAATTCATTACAAACCATGATAAAAAAGGGAAATGTGAAAAAGCCAAAGAAATGCAAGAGTACTTTACTGATATTTGGCTGGATTTAGACACAAGGAAACTGGCTGTTTCCAGATTCATCGCCCCTTTCACTGCCTGACTTTGGAATTCTGATGGATTTCACCTCAAAATTGCACTCACACTCATTTTCGAGGGAATTAGTATCTGTCCCCTCAGCAGAAAGGTTCCACGTCATTTTCCAAAACACAGAAACTCATCTTGGTCGTCTTGCCTGTAGATTTCTAATCCTGAAAGGGTAATTTGATGTGTTTTTTTTTTTTTTTCATAATGGCTACTCTGCAAAAACTCTTGTTTGTATTGTGTCAGAATACAAAATTTGGGAAAGAAGAATGCAAAACTGACTCCGACACAGAAAACACTTTGAATGTTGCCGCTCAAGAACCACAGATCAGCTGAGGCATCCTAAACAATGACAGTAAGCCAGAATTGGAGAATACCAACAGCTGTTCCCTGATTGAAAAGTACCATCCTCTTGTTCCCTGAACTCAATATGCCAGCCTCAAAACCAAAGCTCACATCAGAAAATTCACTACAAACCATGATAAATAAGAAAAATGAGAAAAAAACCAAAGAAATGGAAGAATTTATAATGATATTTGGTTGGATTCCGTCGCAAGGAAACTGCTGTTCCCGGATTCATCCACCCCTCCAGCTGACTGCCTGTGGAATTCTGACTAAATTAACCTGAGAATCCAAGTGAAACTCAGTTGGAGGCAATTAACATCTGTCACCTCAGCGAAAGTGTTCCAATTTATTTTCAAAAACACAAAACCTCACCTTGGTCGTGTTACCTGTAGATTTCTGAGCTTCAAACACATATTTGTTGTGTTTTTCATTTCTTAATGGCTACACTGTCCAAACTCGTGTTTGTATTGCATCAGAATACGAAATTTGGGAAGGAAAAAGGCAAACCCAACTCAGAACCAGAAAACACTTAGGAAATTGCAGCTCAACACACCAAAATTGAGCTTAGGCACCCAAAACAATGACAGCAAGCCAGAATTGGAGCAAGCCAACAACTGTGTCCTGATTGAAAAAGAACCTTCCTCTTGTGCCCTGAACTCCATATGCCAGCCTCAAAACCAAAGATGACATCAGAAAATTCATTACAAACCATGATAAACAAGAAAAATGAGAAAAAAAAATGCAAGAATCCGTAATGATATTGGGCTTGATTCAGTCGCAAGGAAACTGGCTCTTCCCAGATTCATTCCACTCTCCAGCTGACTGCCTGTGGAATTCTGACTGAATTAACACGAAAATCGCAGTGAAACTCAGTTTGGAGGCAATTAATAACTGTCACCTCAGCCAAAGTGTTCCATTTTATTTTCCAAAACACAAAAACTCACCTTGGTCGTGTTTCCTGTAGCATCAAAGGCCAATTTGTTGTGTTTTTTATTTCAGAATGGCTACTCTGTATAAACTCTTGTTTGTATGGCATCAGAATACAAAATTTGGGAAGTAAGAAGGCAAAACCAACTCAGACCCCGAAAACATTTAAGAAATTGCCACAGAAGAAACCAGAAATTGGCTGAGGCACCCAAAACAATGACAGCAAGCCAGAATTGGAGAACGCCAACAGCTGTGCCCTGATTGAAAAAGAACCTTCCTCTTAAGCCCTGAACTCAATATGCCAGCCTTCAAAACCAAAGATGACATCAGAAAATTCATGACAAACCATGATAAATAAGAAAAAGGAGAAAAAAAGCTAAAGAAATGCAAGAATCCATAATGATATTGGGCTTGATTTAGTCCCAAGGAAACCAGCTGTTCCCGGATTAATCCACCACTCCAGCTGTCTGCCTGTGGAATTTTGACGGAATTAACCTGAAAATCACAGTGAAACTCAGTTTGGAGGCAGTTAATATCTGTCATCTCAGCCAAAGTGTTCCATTTTATTTTCCAAAACACAAAAACTCACCTTGGTCGTGTAACCTGTAGATTTTTAAGCTTCAGATGCCCATTTGTTGTGTTTTGTATTTCATAATCGGTACTCTGCCCAAAGTCATGTTTGTATGGCATCGGAATAAAAAATTTGGGAAGGAGGAAGCTAAACCAAATCAGACCCAGGAAACATTTAGGAAATTGCCGCTCAACAAAGCAAAATTGAGCTGAGGCACCCAAAACAATGACAGCAAGCCAGAATTGAAGCAAGACAACAGCTGTGCCCTGTTTGAAAAAGACCATTCCTCCAGTACCCTGAACTCCATATTGCAGCCTCACAACCAAAGCTCATCTCAGAAAATTCATTACAAACCATGATAAATAATGGAAATGTGAAAAAGCCAAAGAAATGCAAGCCTATGGAATCCAAACTGAATTAACTGAATTAACCTGAAAATCGCAGTGAAACTAGTTTGGAGACCATTAATATCTGTCACCTCAGCCAAAGTGTTCCATTGTATTTTCCAAAACACAAAAACTCACCTTGGTCATGTTACCTGCAGATTTGTAAGCTTCAAACACCTATTTGTTGTGTTTTTTATTTTATAATGGCTACTCTGTCCAAAATCTTGCTTGTATTGCATCAGAATACAAAATTTGGGAAGGAAGAAGGCAAAGCCAACTCAGACCCAGAGAACATTTGGAAAATTGCCACACAAGAAACCACAAATCGGCTGAGGCACCCAAAACAATGACAGCAAGCCAGAAGTGGAGCAAGCCAACAGCTGTGCCCTGATTGAAAAAGAACCATCCTCTTGTGCCCTGAACTCCATATTACAGCCTCAAAAACAAAGCTCACATCAGAAAATTCATTACAAACCGTGATAAATAAAAAAAAGTGAAAAAATCCAAAGAAATGCAAGAATCCATAATGATATTGGGCTTGATTTAGTTGGAAGGAAACTTACTATTCCCGTATTCATCCACCCCTGCAGCTGACTGCCTGTGGAATTCAGACTGAATTAACCTGACAATCGCAGGAAGCTCAAGAAAAAAATTTCAGCTGAGTCACCCAAAACAATGACAGCAAGCCAGAATTGGAGCAAGCCAACAGCTCTGCCCTGTTTGAAAAAGACCATTCCTCCGGTGCCCTGAACTCCATATTGCACCCTCAAAACCAAAGCTCACATCAGAAAATTCATTACAAACCATGATAAATAAGGGAAATGTGAAAAAGCCAAAGAAATGCAAGAGTCCTTTGTGATATTTGGCAGGATTTAGACACAAAGAAACTGGCTTTTTCCAGATTCATCTCCCCCTTCCACAAACTGACTTTGGAATTCTGATTGAATTCACCTCAAAATCACACTCACACTCAATTTAGAGGGAATTAGAATCTGTCACCTCAGTAGAAGCGTTCCATGTCATTTTCCAAAACACAGAATCTCATCTTGGTTGTGCTGCCTATGGATTTCTAATCCTGAAAAGGCAATTTGCTTCAAACACCTATTTGTTGTGTTTTTTATTTTATAATGGCTACTCTGTCCAAAATCTTGCTTGTATTGCATCAGAATATAAAATTTGGGAAGCAAGAAGGCAAAACCGACTCAGACCCAGAAAACATTTCGCAAATTGCCACATAAGAAACCACAAATCAGCTGAGGCACCCAAAACAATGACAAGAAGCCAGAATTTGAGGAAGCCAAAAGCTGTGCCCTGATTGAAAAAGAACCTTCCTCTTGTGCCCTGAACTCAATATGCCAGCCTCAAAACCGAAGATCACATCAGAAAATTCATTACAAACCATGATAAATAAGAAAAAGGAGAAAAAATCCTTAGAAATGGAAAATCCATAATGATATTGGGCTTGATTTAGTCACTAGGAAACCGGCTGTTCCCGGATTCATCCACCCCTGCAACTGACTGCCTGTGGAATTCTGACTGAATTAACCTGAAAATAACAGTGAAACTCAGTTTGGAGGCAATTAATATCTGTCACCTCAGCCAAAGTGTTCCATTTGATTTTCCAAAACACAAAACCTCACCTTGGTCGTGTTACCTGTAGATTTCTAAGCTTCAAATGCCTATTTGTTGTGTTTTTTATTTCATAATGGGTACTCGGCCCAAACTCTTGTTTGTATGCCTTCAGAATACAAAATTTGGGAAGGAAGAAGGAAAAACCAACTCAGACCCAGAAATCATTTAGGAAAATGCCGATCAAGAAACCACAAATCGGCTGAGGTACCCAAAACAATGACAGCAAGCCAGAATTGGAGCAGGCCAACAGCTGTGCCCTGTTTGAAAAAGAACCATCCTCTTCTGCCCTGAACTCCATATTCCAGCCTCAAAACCAAAGCTCATATCAGAAAATTCATTACAAATCATGATAAATAAGAAAAATGAGAAAAAAGCCAAAGAAATGCAAGAATCCATAATGATATTGGGCTTGATTTAGTCGCAAGGAAACCGGTTGTCCCGGATTCTTCCATCCCTCCAGCTGAATGCCTGTGGAATTCTGACTGAATTAACCTGGAAATCGCAGAGAAACTCAGTTTGGAGGCAGTTAATATCTGACACCTCAGCCAAAGTGTTCCATTTGATTTTCCAAAACACAAAAACTCACCTTGGTTGTGTTACCTGTAGATTTCTAAGCTTCAAATGCCTATTTGTTGTGTTTTTTTATTTCATAATGGCTACTTTAACCAAACTCCTGTTTGTATTGCGTCAGAATACAAAATTTGGGAAGGAAGAAGGCAAAACCAACTCAGACCCAGAAATCATTAAGGAAATTGCTGCTCAAGAAACCAAAAGTCAGCTGAGGCACCCAAACCAATGACAGTAAGCCAGATTGCAGCAAGAAAAGAGGTGTGCCCTGATTACAAACAACCATCCTCTTCTGCCCAGAACTCCATATTGCAGCCTCAAAATAAAGCTCACATCAGAAAATTCATTACAAACCCGGATAAATAAGAAAAATGAGAAAAAAGCCAAAGAAATGCAAGAATCCATAATGATATTTTGCTTGATTTAGTCACAAGGAAATTGGCTCTTCCCAGATTCATACCCCCCTCCAGCTGACTGCCTGTGGAATTCTGACTGAATTAACCTGAAAATCGCAGTGAAACTCATTTTGGAGGCAATTAATGTCTGTCACCTCAGCCAAAGTGTTCCATTTGATTTTGCAAAACACAAAAACTCACCTTGGTCGTGTTACCTGTAGATTTCCAAGCTTCAAACGCGTATTTGTTGTGTTTTTTTTATTTCATAATGGCTACTCTGTCAAAACTCTTGTTTGTATTGCCTCAGAATACAACATTTGGGAAGGAAGAAGGCAAAACCAACTCAGACCCAGAAAACATTTAGGAAATTGCCACTCAACAAACCAAATTTGAGCTGAGGCACCCAAAATAATGACAGCAAGGCAGAATTAGAGCAAGTCAACAGCTGTGCATTGACTGAGAAAGAACCTTCGTCTAGTGCCCTGAACTCCATATTGCAGCCTCAAAACCAAAGGTCACATCAGAAAATTCATTACAAATCATCATAAATAAGAAAAAAGAGAAAAAAGCCAAAGCAATGCAAGAATCCATAATGATATTTGGCTTGATTCAGTCGAAAGGAAATCGGCTCTTTCCAGATTCATCCACCCCTCCATCTGACTACCTGTGGAATTTGAGAGAATTAACCTAAAAATCGCAGTGAAACTCAGTTTGGAGGCCATTAATATCTGTCTCCACAACCAAAGTGTTCCATTTTATTTTCCAAAACACAAAACCTCACCTTCGTCGTGTTACCTGTAGATTTCTGAGCTTCAAACGACTATCTGTTGTGTTTTTTATTTCATAATGGCTACTTTAACCAAACTCTTGTTTGTATTGCGTCAGAATACAACAGTTGGGAAGGAAGAAGGCAAAACCAACTCAGACCCAGAAAACATTTAGGAAATTGCCCCTGAAGAAAGCAAAAGTCAGCTGAGGTACCCAAATCAATGAAATTAAACCAGATTGGATCAAGCAAAGAGGTGTTTCCTGATTGAAAAAGAACCATCCTCTTCTGCCCTGAAGTCCATATTGCAGCCTCAAAACCAAAGCTCACATCAGAAAATTCATTACAAACCTTGATAAATAAGAAAACGGAGAAAGAAGCCAAAGAAATGCAAGAATCCATAATGACATTGGGCTTGATTCAGTCGCAAGGAAACCGGCTGTTCCCGGATCATTCACCCCTCCAGCTGACTCCCTGTGCAATTCTGACTGAATTAACCTGAAAATTGCAGTGAAACTCAGTTTGGAGGCAATTACTATCTGTCACCTCAGCCAAATTGTTTCATTTGATTTTCCAAAACACAAAACCTCACCTTGGTCATGTTACCTGTAGATTTCTAAGCTTTAAATGCCTATTTGTTGCGTTTTTTCTTTCATAATGGCTACTCTGCACAAACTCTTGTTTGTAAGGCATCAGAATAGAAAATTTGGGAAGGAAGAAGGTAAAACGAACTCAGACCCAGAAAACATTTAGGAAATTGCCACTCAAGAAACCACAAATCAGCTGAGGCAGCCAAAACAATGACAGCATGCCAGAATTGGAGCAGGGCAACAGCTGTGCCCTGTTTGAAAAAGACCATTCTTTTAGTGCCATGAACTCCATATTGCAGCCTCAAAACCAAATTCACATCAGAAATTTCATTACAAACCATGATAAATAATGGAAATGTGAAAAAGCCAAAGAAATGCAAGAGTCCTTTGTGATATTTGGTGGGATTAGACACAAGGAAACTGGCTGTTTCCGGATTCATCCCCCCATCCACAGACTGACTTTGGAATTCTGATTGAATTCACCTCAAAATCCCACTCACATTCAATTTGGATGAATTAGTATCTGTCCCCTCAGCAGAAGGGTTCCATGTCATTTTCCAAACCACAGAAACTCATCTTGGTCATGTTGCCTGTAGATTTCTAATCCTGAAAGGCCAATTTGCTGTGTTTTTTGTTTTCTTTCATAATGGCTACACTGTCCAGAATCTTGCTTGTATTGCATGAGAATACACAATTTGGGAAGGAAGAAGGCAAAACCAACTCAGACCCAGAAAATATTCAGCAAACTGACCCTCAAGAAACCAAAAGTCAGCTGAGGAACCCAACAATGACAGCAAGCCAGAATTGGAGCAAGCCAACAACTGTGCCCTGATTGAAAAAGACCATTCCCCTTGTGCCCTGAACGCAATATACCAGCCTTAAAACCAAAGCTCACATAAGAAAATTCATTACAAACCATGATAAATTAGAAAACGGAGAAAAAAGCCAAGGAAATGCAAGAATCCATAATGATATTGGGCTTGATTCAGTCGCAAGGAAACGGGCTGTTCCCGGATTCATCCACCCCTCCAGCTGACTGCCTTTGGAATTCTGACTGAATTAACCTGGAAATCGCAGTGAAACTCAGTTTGGAGGCAATTAATATCTGTCACCTCAGCCGAAGTGTTCCATTTGATTTTCCAAAACACAAAAACTAACCTTGGTCGTGTTACCTGTAGATTTCTAAGCTTCGAACGCCTATTTGTTTTGTTTTTTTTTTTTTTATTTCATAATGGCTACGCAGCCCAAACTCTTGTTTGTATGGCAGCAGAAAAGAATTTTGGGAAGGAAGACCGCAAAACCAACTCAGACCCAGAAAACATTCAGGAAATTGCTGCTCAAGAAACCAAAAGTCAGCTGAGGCACCCAAAACAATGACAGCAAGCCAGAATTGGAGCTGGCCAACAGCTGTGCCCTGATTTAAAAAGACCATTCCCCCGGTGCCCTGAAGTCCATATTGCAGCCTCAAAACCAAAGCTCACATCAGAAAATTCATAACAAACCATGATAAACAAGAAAAAGGAGAAAAAAGCCAAAGAAATGCAAGAATCCATAATGATATTGGGCTTGATGTAGTCGCAAGGAAACTGGCTGTTCCCGGATTCATCCACCCCTCCAGCTGACTGCCTGTGGTATTCTGACTGAATTAACCTGAAAATCGCAGTGAAACTCAGTTTGGAGGCAATTACTATCTGTCACCTCAGCCAAAGTGTTCCAGTTGATTTTCCAAAACACAAAACCTCACCTTGGTCATGTTACCTGTAGATTTCTAAGCTTCGATCACCTATTTGTTGTGTTTTTTATTTCATAATGGCTGCTCTGTCCAAACTCTTGTTTGTAATGCGACAGAATACAAAATTTGGGAAGGAAGAAGGCAAAACCAACTCAGACCCAGAAAACATTTAGGAAATTGCCACTCAACAAACCAAAATTGAGCTGAGGCATGCAAAACAAGACAGCAAGCCAGAATTGGAGCAAGCCAAGAGCTGTGCCCTGTTTAAAAAAAAAAAACCTTCCTCTTGTGCCCTGAACTCCATATTGCAGCCTCAAAACCAAATCTCACATCAGAAAATTCATTACAAAGCATGATAAATCCGAAAAATGAGAAAAAAGCCAAAGAAATGCAAGAGTCCTTTCTGATATTTGGCTGCATTTAGTCGCAAGGAAACCGGCTGTTCCAGGATTCATCCCCCCCTCCAGCTGACTGCCTGTGGAATTCTCACTGAATTAACCTGAAAATCGCAGTGAAACTCAGCTTGTAGGCAATTAATATCTGTCACCTCAGCCAAAGTGTTCCATTTAATTTTCCAAAACACAAGAACTCACCTTGGTCGTGTTACGAGTAGACTTATAAGTTTCAAACGACTATTTGTTGTGTTTTTTATTTCATAATGACTACTCTGCCCAAACTCTTGTTTGTATCGTGTCAGAATACAAAATTTGGGAAGGAAGAAGGCAAAACCAACTCAGTCCCAGAAAACATTTAGGACATTGCCGCTCAAGAAACCAAAAGTCAGCTGAGGCTCCCAAAACAATGACAGCAAGCCAGAATTGGAGCAAGCCAACATCTGTACCCTGTTTGAAACAGACCATTCCTCCGGTGCCCTGAACTCTACATTGCAACCTCAAAACCAAAGCTCACATCAGAAATTTCATTACAAACCATGATAAATAAGGGAAATGTGAAAAAGCCAAAGAAATGCAAGAGTCCTTTGTGATACTTGGTGGGATTTAGAAACAAGGAAACTGGCTGTTTCCGGATTCATCCCCCCATCCACAGACTGACTTTGGAATTCTGATTGAATTCATCTCAAAATTGCACTCACACTCAATTTGGAGGAAATTAGTATCTGTCCCCTCAGCAGGAGTCCAAGTCATTTTCCAAAACACAGAAACTCATCTTGATTGTGCTACCTGTACAGTTCTAAACATGAAAGGCCAATTTGCTTTGTTTTTTTTTTTCTTTCATAATGGCTACTCTGTCAAAATCTTGCTTGTATTGCATCAGAATACAAAATTTGGGAATAAGCAGGCAAAACTAACTCAGACCCAGAAAACATTTAGCATATTGCCACTCAAGAATCCACAAATCAGCTGAGGCACCCAAAATAATGACAGCAAGCCAGAATTGGTGCAAACCAACAGCTGTGCCCTGATTGAAAAACAACCTTCCTCTTGTGCCCTGAACTGAATATGCCAGCTTAAAACCAAAGCTCACATCAGAAAACTCATTACAAACCATGATATATAAGAAAAATGAGAAAAAGGCCAAAGAAACGCAAAATCCATAATGATATTGGGCTTGATTTATTCCTATGTAAACAGCTGTTTCCAGATTCATCCACAACTCCCAGCTGAGTGACTAGGGATTCTGACTGAATTAACCTCAAAATCGCAGTGAAATTCGGTTTGGAGACAATTAATATCTGTCACCTCAGCCAAAGTGTTCCATTTAATTTTCCAAAACAAAAAAACTCATTTTGGTCGTGTTACCTATAGATTTCTAAGCTTCAAACGCCTATTTCTTGTGTTGTTTATTTCATAATGGTTACTCTGAACAAACTCTTGCTTGTATTGCATCAGAATACAAAATTTGGGAAAGAAGAAGGCAAAACCAAATGAGACTCAGAAAACGTTTAGGAAATTGCCGCTCAAGAAACCAAAAGTCAGCTGAGGCACCCAAAACCATGACAGCAAGCCAGAATTGGAGCAAGCCAACAGCTGTGCCCTGATTGAAAAAGGCCATTCTTCCGGTACACTGAACTCCATATTCCAGCCTCAAAACCAAAGCTCACATCAGGAAATTCATTACAAACCATGATAAATAAGAAAACGGAGAAAAAAGCCAAGGAAATGCAAGAACCCATAATGATATTGGGCTTCATTTAGTCGCAAGGATACGGGCTGTTCCCGGATTCATCCACCCCTCCAGCTGACTGCCTGTGGAATTCTGACTGAATTCACCTGAAAATCGCAGTGAAACTCAGTTTGGAGGCAATATATATCTTTCACCTCAGCCAAAGTGTTCCATTGTATTTTCCAAAACACAAAAACTCACCTTGGTTGTGTTACCTGTACATTTCCAAGCTTCAAACGCCTATTTGTTGTGTTTTTTATTTCATAATGGCTACTCTGTTCAAACTCTTGTTTGTATCGCATCAGAATACAAAATTTGGGAATAAGAAGGCAAATCCTACTCAGACCCAGAAAACATTTAGGGAATTGCCACTCAAGAAACCACGAATCTTCTGAGGCACCCAAAACCATGACAGCAAGCTGGAATTGGAGCAAGCCAACAGCTGTGCCCTGATTGAAACAGAACCTTCCTCTTGTGCCCTGAACTACATATTGCAGCCTCAAAACCAAAGCTCACATCAGAAATTTCATTAAAAACCATGATAAATAAGAAAAATGAGAGAAAAGCCAAAGAAATGCACGAGTTCTTAGTGATATTTGGCTGCATTTAGACACAAGGAAACTGGCTGTTTCAAGATTCATACACACCTTCCACTGACTGACTTTGGAATTCTGATTGATTTCACCTCAAAATCGCCCTCACACTCAATTTGGAGGGAATTAGAATCTGTCCCCTCAGCAGAAGGGTTCCATGTCATATTCCAAAACACAGAAACTAATCTTGATCATGTTGCCAGTAGATTTCTAATCCTGAAAGGGCAATTTCTGTGTTTTTTTTTTCTTTCATAATGGCTACTCTGTCCAAATCTTGCTTGTATTGCTCAGAATACAAAATATGGGGATAAGAAGGCAAAACCGACTCAGACCCAAAAAACATGAAGGAAATTGCCGCTCAAGAAACCACAAATCAGCTGAGGCACCCAAAACAATGACAGCAAGCCAGAATTGGAGCAAGCCAACAGCTGTGCCCTGATTGAAAAAGAACCTTCCTCTTGTGCCCTGAACTCAATATGCCAGCCTCAAAACCAAAGCTCACATCAGAAAATTCATTACAAACCATCATAAATAAGAAAAATGAGAAAAAAGCCAAAGAAGTGCAGGAGTTCTTAGTGATGTTGGGCTTGATTTATTCCCTTGTTAATGGCTGTTTCCAGATTAATCAACACCTCCCAGCTGAGTGTCTGTGGTTTCTATCCGAATTAACACGAAAATCGTAGTGAAACTCGGTTTGGAGGCAATTAATATCTGTCACCTCAGCCAAAGTGTTCCATTTGATTTTCCAAAACACAAAAACTCACCTTGGTTGAATTACCTGTAGATTTCTAAGCTTCAAACACCTATTTGTTGTGTTCTTTATTTCATAATGACTACTCTGCCCAAACTCTTGTTTTTATTGCGTCAGAATACAAAATATGGGAAGGAAGAAGCCAAAACCAATTCAGACCCAGAAAACATTTAGGAATTGCCACTCAAGAAACCAAAAGTCAGCTGAGGCACCCAAAACAATGACAGCAAGGCAAAATGGGAGCAAGGCAACAACTGTGCCCTGGTTGAAAAAGACCATTCCTCCAGTGCCCTGAACTCCATATTGCAGCCTCAAAACCAACGCTCACATCAGAAAATTCATTACAAACCATGATAAATAAGGGAAATGTGAAAAAGCCAAAGAAATGCAAGAGTACTTTGTGATATTTGGCTGGATTTAGACAGAAGGAAACTGGCTGCTTAAAGATTCATCCCCCCCTTCCACAGACTGACTTTGGAATTCTGATTGAATTCACCTGAAAATCGCACTCACACTCAATTTGGAGGGAATTAGAATCTGTCCCCTCAGCAGAAGGGTTCCATGTCATTTTCCAAAACACAGAAACTCATCTTGGTCGAGTTGCCTGTAGATTTCTAATCCTGAAAGGGCAATGCGCTGTGGTTTTTTTTTTTTTTCTTTCATAATGGCTACTCTGCCAAAATCTTGCTTGTATTCCATCAGAATACAAAATTGGGGAATAAGAAGGCAAAACCGACTCAGACCCAGAAAACATTTAGGAAATTGCCGCTCAAGAAACCACAAATCGACTGAGGCAAACAAAACAATGACAGCAAGCCAGAAATGGAGCAAGCCAACAGCTGTGCCCTGATTGAAAAAGAACCTTCCTCTTGTGCCCTGAGCTCAATATACCAGCCTCAAAACCAAAGCTCACATCAGAAAATTCATTACAAACCATGATAAATAAGGGAAATGTGAAAAAGCCAAAGAAATGCAGGAGTTCTTAGTAATATTGGGCTTGATTTATTGCCATGTAAATGGCTGTTTCCAGATTCATCCACACCTCCCAGCTGAGTGTCTGTGGTTTCTGACTGAATTAACCTGAAAATCGCAGTGAAACTCGGTTTGGAGGCAATTAATATCTGTCACCTCAGCCAAAGTGTTCCATTTTATTTTCCAAAACTCAAAAACTCACCTTAGTCTTCTTACCTGTAGATTTCAAAACTTCAAATGCCTATTTGTTTTGTTTTTTCTTTCATAATTGCTACTCTCTCCAAACTCTTGTTTGTATTGCGTCAGAATACAAAATTTGGCAAGGAAGAAGGCAAAACCAACTCAGACCCAGAAAACATTTAGGAAATTGCCACTCAAGAAACAAAAAGTCAGCTGAGGAACCCACAACAATGACAGCAAGCCAGAATTGGAGAAAGCCAACAGCTGTGCCCTGATTGAAAAAGAACCTTCCGCTTGTGCCCTGAAATCAATATGCCAGCCTCAAAACCAAAGCTCACATCAGAAAATTCATTACAAACCATGATAAATAAGAAAAATGAGAAAAAAGCCAAAGAAATGCAGGAGTTCTTAGGGATATTGGGCTTGAATTATGGCCATGTAAATGGCTGTTTCCAGATCCATCCACACCTCCCAACTGAGTGTCTTTGGTTTCTGAATGAATTAATAAAAAAGTCGCAGTGAAACTCGGTTTTGGAGGCAATTAATATCTGTAACCTCAGCCAGAGTGTTCAATTTTATTTTCGAAAACACAAAAACTTACCTTGCTCGTGTTACCTGTACATATATAAGCTTCAAACGCCTATTTGTTGTGTTTTTTATTTCATAATGGCTACTCTGTCCAAACTCTTGTTTGTATTACGTCAGAATACAAAATTGGGAAGGAAGAAGACAAAACCAACTCAGACCCAGAAAACATGTAGGAAATTGCCACTAAAGAAACCAAAAACAGCTGAGGCACGCAAAACAATGACAGCAAGCCAGAATTGCAACAAGCCAACAGCTGTGTCCTGTTTGAAAAAGACCATTGATCCATTGCCCTGAACTCAATATGCCATACTCAAAACCAAAGCTCACATCAGAAAATTCATTACAAACCATGATAAATCAGACAAATGAGACAAAAGCCAAAGAAATGCACGAGTTCTTAGTGATATTTGGCTGGATTTAGACACAAGGAAACTGGCTGTTTCAAGATTCATACCCACCTTCCACTGACTGACTTTGGAATTCTGATTGATTTCACCTCAAAATCGCACTCACACTCAATTTGGAGGGAATTAGAATCTGTCCCCTCAGCAGAAGGGTTCCATGTCATTTTCCAAAACACAGAAACTAATCTTGATCATGTTGCCAGTAGATTTCTAATCCTGAAAGGGCAATTTCTGTGTTTTTTTTTTTTCTTTCATAATGGCTACTCTGTCCAAATCTTGCTTGTATTGCATCAGACTACAAAATATGGGAATAAGAAGGCAAAACCGACTCAGACCCAGAAAACATTAAGGAAATTGCCACTCAAGAAACCACAAATCAGCTGAGGCTCCCAAAACAATGACAGCAACCAGAATTGGAGAAAGCCAACAGCTGTGCCCTGATTGAAAAAGAACCTTCCTCTTGTGCCATGAACTCCATATTGCAGCCTCAAAACCAAAGCTCACATCAGAAAATTCATTACAAACCATGATGAATAAGGAAAATCAGAAAAAAGCCAAAGAAATGCAAGAATCCATAATGATATTGGGCTTGATTCAGTCACAAGGAAACCGGCTGTTCCCAGATGCATCCACCCCTCCAGCTGACTGCCTGTGGAATTCTGAGTGAATTAACCTGAAAATCGCAGTGAAACTCAGTTTGGAGGCAATTAATATCTGTCACCTCAGCCAAAGTGATCCATTTGATTTTCCAAAACACAAAAACTCACCTTGGTCCTGTTACCTGTAGATTTATATGCTTCGAACACCTTTTGTTGTGTTTTTTATTTCATAATGGCTACTCTGTCCAAACTCTTGTTTGCATTGTGTCAGAATGCAAAATTTGGGAAGGAAGAAGGCAAAACCAATTCAGACCCAGAAAACATTTAGGAAATTGCCACTCAGGAAAGCTGAAGTCAGCTGAGGCACCCAAAACAATGACAGCAAGCCAGAAGTGGAGCAAGCCAACAGCTGTACACTATTTGAAAAAGGCCACTCCTCCGGTGCCCTGAACTCCATATTGCAGCCTTAAAACCAAAGCTCACATCAGAAATTTCATTTCAAACCTTGATAAATAAGGGAAATGTGAAAGAGCCAAGGAAATGCAAGAGTCCTTTGTGATATTTGGCTGGATTTAGACAAAAGGAAATTGCCTGTTTCAACATTCATCCCCCCTTCCATAGACTGACTTTGGAATTCTGATTGAATTCACCTCAAAATCTCACTCATACTGTATTTGGAGGGAATTAGAATCTGTCCCCTCAGCAGAACGGTTCCATGTCATTTTCCAAAACACAGAAACTCATATTGGTCGTGTTGCCTGTAGAATTCTAATCCTGAAAGGGCAATTTGCTGTGTTTTTTTTTTTTCTTTCATAATGGCTACTCTGTCCAAACTCTGCTTGTATTGCATCAGAATACAAAATTTGGGAAGGTAGAAGGCAAAACCAACTCAGACCCATAAAACATTTAGGAAATTGCTGCTGAAGAAACTGCAAATCAGCTGAGGCACCCAAAACAATGACAGCAAGCCAGAATTGGAGCAAGCCAACAGCTGTGCCCTGATTGAAAAAGAACCTTCCTCTTGTGCCCTGAACTCAATATGCCAGCCTCAAAACCAAAGCTCACATCAGAAAATTCATTACAAACCATGATAAATAAGAAAAAAGAGAAAAAGCCAAAGAAATGCAAGAATCCATAATGATATTGGGCTTTTTTAGTCACAAGGAAACCAACTGTTGCAGGATTCATCCACCCCTCCAGCTGACTGCCTGTGGAATTCTGACTGAATTAACCTGATATTCGCAGTGAAACTCAGTTTAGAGGCTATTGATATCTGTCACCTCAGCCAAAGTGTTCCATTTGATTTTCCAAAACACAAAAACTCACCTTGGTCATGTTACCTGTAGATTTCTAAGCTACAAATGCCTATTTGTTTTTGTATTTTCTTTCATAATGGCTACTCTGTCCAAACTCTTGTTTGTATTGCGTCAGAATACAACATTTGGGAAGGAAGAAGGCAAAACCAACTCAGACCCAGAAAACATTTAGGAAATTGCCGCTCAAGAAACCACACATCTGCTGAGGCACCCAAAACCTTGAAAGAAAGATAGAATTGGAGCTAGACAACAGCTGTGCCCTGTTTGAAAAAGAACCTTCCTCTGGTGCCCTGAACTCAATATGCCAGCCTCAAAATCGAAGCTCACATCAGAAAATTCATTACAAACCAGGATAAATAAGAAAAATGAGAAATGAGCAAAGAAATGCGCCAGTTCTTAGTGATATTGGGTAGGATTTAGTCACAAGGAAACCAACTGTTGCAGGATTCATCCACCCCTCCAGCTGACTGCCTGTGGAATTCTGACTGAATTAACCTGATATTCGCAGTGAAACTCAGTTTAGAGGCTATTGATATCTGTCACCTCAGCCAAAGTGTTCCATTTGATTTTCCAAAACACAAAAACTCACCTTGGTCGTGTTACCTGTAGATTTCTAAGCTACAAATGCCTATTTGTTTTTGTTTTTTCTTTCATAATGGCTACTCTGTCCAAACTCTTGTTTGTATTGCCTCAGAATACAAATTTCGGAAGGAAGAAGGCAAAACCAACTCAGACCCCGAAAACATTTAGGAAATTGCCACTCAAGAAACCACACATCTGCTGAGGCACCCAAAACCTTGAAAGAAAGATAGAATTGGAGCTAGACAACAGCTGTGCCCTGTTTGAAAAAGACCATTAATCCAGTGCCCCGAACTCAACATGCCAGCCTCAAAACCAAAGCTCACATCAGAAAATTCATTACAAACCATGATAAATAAGAAAAATGCAAAAAAAGCCAAGAAATGCAAGAATCCATAATGATAATGGGCTTGATTTAGTCGCAAGGAAACCGGCTGTTTTTTTGTTGTGTTTTTTATTTCATACTGGCTACTGTGCCCAAACTCTTGTTTGCATTGTGTCAGAATACAAAATGTGGGAAGGAAGAAGGCAAAACCAACTCAGACCCAGAAAACATTTAGGAAATTGCCGCTCAAGAAACCAAAAGTCAGCTGAGGCACCCAAAGCAATGACAGCAATCCAAAATTGGAGCAAGCCAACAGCTGTGCCCTGTTTGAAAAAGACCATTCCTCCGTTACCCTGAACTCCATATTGCAGCCTCAAAACCGAAGCTCACATCAGAAAATTCATTACAAACCATGATAAATAAGGGAAATGTGAAAAAGCCAAAGAAATGCAAGAGTCCTTTGTGATATTTGAATGGATTAGACACAAGGAAACTGGCTGTATCCAGATTCATCCCCCCCTTCCACAGACTGACTTTGGAATTCTGATTGAATTTACATCAAAATCGCACTCACACTCAATTTGGAGGGAATTAGAATCTGTCCCCTCAGCAGAAGGGTTCCATGTCACTTTCCAAAACAAAGAAACTCATCTTGATCATGTTGCCTGTAGATTTCTAATCCTGAAAGGGCAATTTGCTGTGTTTTTTTTTTTTTTCTTTCATAATGACTACTCTGTCCAAAATCTTACAAACCATGATAAATAAGAAAAAGGAGAAAAAAGCCGAAGAAATACAAGAGGCTTTGTGGTATTTGGCTGGATTTAGTCGCAAAGAAACCAGCTATTCCCAGATTCATCCACCCCTCCAGGTGACGGCCTGTGGAATTCTGACCTAACTAACCTGAAAATCGCAGTGAAACTCAGTTTGGAGGCAATTAATATCTGTCACCTCAGCCAAAGTGTTCCATTTTATTTTCTAAAACAGAAAACCTCACCTTGCTCTTGTTACCTGTAGATTTCTAAGCTTCATAAGCCTATTTGTTGTGTTTTTTATTTCATAATGGCTGCTCTGTCCTAGCTTTTGTTTGAATGGCGACAGAATATAAAATTTGGGAAGGAAGAAGGCAAAACCAACTCAGACCCAGAAAACTTTCAGGAAATTGCAGCTCAAAAAACCAAAAGTCAGCTGAGGCACACCAAACAATGACAACAAGCCAGAATTGGAGCAAGCCAACAGCTGTGCCCTGATGGAAACAGAACCTTCCTCTTGTGCCCTGAACTCCATATTGCAGCCTCAAAACCAAAGCTCACATCAGGAAATTTATTACAAACCATGATAAATAAGAAAAATGAGAAAAAAGCCAAAGAAATGGAAGAATCCATAATGATATTGGGCTTGATTTAGTCGCAAGGAAACCGGCTATTCCCGGTTTCATTAACCCTCAGCTGACTGCCTCTGGAATTCTGACTGTATTATCCTGAAAATCGCAGTGAAACTCAGTTTGGAGGCAATTAATATTTGTCACCTCAGCCAAAGTGTTCCATTGTATTTTGCAAAAGACAAAACCTCACCTTGGTCGTGTTACCTGTAGATTTCTAAGCTTCAAATGCCTATTTGTTGTGTTGTTTATTTCAAAATGGCTACTCTGTCCAAACTCTTGTTTGTATTGCGTCAGAATACAAAATTTGGGAAGGAAGAAGGCAAAACCAACTGAGATTCAGAAAACATTTAGGAAATTGCCACTCAAGAAACTGAAGGACACTGAGGCACTCAAAACCTTGAAAGCAAGACAGAATTGGATTAAGCCAACAGCTGTTACCTGATTGAAAAAGACCATTCCTCCGGTGCCCTGAAATCCATATTGCAGCCTCAAAACCAAAGCTCACATCAGAAAATTCATTACAAACCATGAAAAATAAGAAAAATCCTAAAAAATCCAAAGAAATTCAGGAGTTCTTAGTGATATTGGTCTTGAATCATTCCCTTGTTAATGGCTGTTTCCAGATTCATCCATACCTCCCAGCTGAATGTCTGTAGTTTCTGACTGAATTAACATGAAAATCACAGTGAAACTCGGTTTGGAGGCAATTACTATCTGTCACCTCAGCCAAAGTGTTCCATTTTATTTTCCAAAACACAAAAACTCACCTTGGTCGTGTTACCTGTAGATTTCTAAGCTTCAAACGGCTATTTGTTGTGTTGTTTATTTCATAATGGCTACTCTGTCTAAACTCTTGTTTATATTGTGTCAGAATACAAAATTTGGGAAGGAAGAAGGCATATCCAACTGAGACTCAGAAAACATTTAGGAAATTGCCGCTCAAGAAACCTAAAGTCAGCTGAGGCACCCAAAACAATGACAGCAATCCAGAACTTGAGCAAGCCAACAGCTGTGCCCTGATTGAAAAAGACCATTAATCCAGTGCCTGAACTCCATATTCAAGCCTCAAAACCAAAGCTCACATCAGAAAATTCATTACAAACCATGATAAATAGAAAAATGAGAAAAAAGCCAAAGAATTGCAAGAATCCATAATGATATTGGGCTTGATTTAGCTGCAAGGAAACCGGCTGTCCCGGATTCATCCGCCCCTGCAGCTGACTGCCTGTGGAATTCTGACTGAATTAACCTGAAAATCACAGTGAAACTCAGTTTGGAGGCAATTAATATCTGTCACCTCAGCCAAAGTGTTCCATTTTATTTTCCAAAACACAAAAACTCACCTTGGTCGTGTTACCTGTAGATTTCTAAGCTTCAAACACCTATTTGTTGTGTTCTTTATTTCATAATGGCTACTGTGCCCAAACTCTTGTTTGTATTGTGGTAGAATACAAAATTTGGGAAGGAAGAAGGCAAAACCAACTCAGACCCAGAAAACATTTAGGAAATTGCCGCTCAAGAAACCAAAAGTCAGCTGAGGCACCCAAAACAATGACAGCAAGGCAAAATGGGAGCAAGGCAACAACTGTGCCCTGTTTGAAAAAGACCATTCCTCCTGTGCCCTGAACTCCATATTCCAGCCTCAAAACCAAAGCTCACATCAGAAAATTCATTACAAACCATGATAAATAAGGGAAATGTGAAAAAGCCAAAGAAATGCAAGAGTCCTTTGTGATATTTGGCAGGATTCAGACACAAGGAAACTGGCTGTTTCCAGATTCATATCCCCTTCCACAGACTGACTTTGGAATTCTGATTGAATTCACCTCAAAATCGCACTCACACTCAATTTGGAGGGAATTAGTATGTGTCCCCTCAGCAGAAGCGTTCCATGTCATTTTCCAAAACACAGAAACTCATCTTGGTCGAGTTGCCTGTAGATTTCTAATCCTGAAAGGGCAATTTGCTGTGTTATTTTTTCTTTCATAATGGCTACTCTGTCAAAATCTTGCTTGTATTGCATGAGAATACAAAATTTGGGAAGGAAGAAGGTAAAACCGACTCAGACCCCGAAAACATTTAGGAAATTACTGCTCAAGAAACCACTAATCGGCTGAGGCACCCAAAACAATGACAGCAAGCCAGAATTGGAGCAAGCCAACACCTATGCCCTGATTGAAAAGAACCTTCCTCTTGTGCCCTGAACTCAATATGCCAGCCTCAAAACAAAAGCTCACATCAGAAAATTCATTACAAACCATGATAAATAAGAAAAATGAGAAAAAAGCCAAAGAAATGCAGGAGTTCTTAGTAATATTGGGCTTGATTTATTGCCATGTATACGGCTGTTTCCAGATTCATCCACACCTCCCAGCTGAGTGTCTGTGGCTTCTGACTGAATTAACATGAAAATAGCAGTGAAACTCGGTTTGGAGGCAATTAATATCTGTCACCTCAGCCAAAGTGTTCCATTTTATTTTCCAAAACTCAAAAACTCACCTTCGTCTTCTTACCTGTAGATTTCAAACTTGAAATTCCTATTTGTTGTGTTTTTTATTTCATAATTGCTACTCTGTCCAAACTCTTGTTTGTATTGCGTCAGAATGCAAAATTTGGGAAGGAAGAAGGCAAAACCAACTCAGACCCAGAAAACATTTAGGAAATTGCCACTCAAGAAACCAAAAGTCAGCTGAGGCACCCACAACAATGACAGCAAGCCAGAATTGAGAAAGGAAACAGCTGTGCCCTGATTGAAAAATAACCTTCCTCTTGTGCCCTAAACTCAGTATGCCAGCCTCAAAACCAAAGCTCACATCAGAAAATTCATTACAAACCATGATAAATAAGAAAAATGAGAAAAAACCTAAGAAATGCCGGAGCTCTTAGGGATATTGGGCTTGATTTATGGCCATGTAAACGGCTGTTTCCAGATTCATCCACACCTCCCAAATGAGTGTCTTTGGATTCTGAATGAATTAACAAAAAAATCGCAGTGAAACTCGGTTTTGGAGGCAATTAATATCTGTCACCTCAGCCAGAGTGTTCAATTTTATTTTCGAAAACAAAAAACTTACCTTGGTCTTGTGACCAGTACATATACAAGCTTCAAACGCATATTTGTTGTATTTTTTATTTCATAATGGCTACTCTGTCCAAACTCTTGTTTGTATTATGCCAGAATACAAAATTTGGGGAGGAAGAAGGCAAAACCAACTCAGACCCAGAAAACATTTAGGAAATTGCCGCAAAGAAACCACAAATGGGCTGAGGCACCCAAAACCTTGAAAGCAAGCCAGAATTGGAGCAAGCCAACAGCTGTGCTCTGATTGAACAAGACCATTAATCCAGTGTCCTGAACTCCATATTCCAGCCTCAAAACCAAAGCTCACAAAAAAAAATCATTACAAACAATGATAAATAAGGGAAATGTGAAAAAACCAAAGAAATGCAAGAGTCCTTTGTGATATTTGGCAGGATTTAGACACAAGGAAACTGGCTGTTTCCAGATACATCCCCCCCTTCCACAGACTGACTTTGGAATTCTGACTCAATTCACCTCAAAATCGCACTCACACTCAATTTGGAGGGAAATAGTATCTGTCACCTCAGCAGAAGTGTTCCATGTCATTTTACAAAACACAGAAACTCATCTTGGTCGTGTTGCCTATAGATTTCTAATCCTGAAAGGGCAATGCGCTGTGGTTTTTTTTTTTTTTTCTTTCATAATGGCTACTCTGTCCAAAATCTTGCTTGTATTGCATCAGAATACAAAATTTGGGAATAAGAAGGCAAAGCCGACTCAGACCCAGAAAACATTTAGGAAACTGCAGAAAAAGAATCCACAAATCAGCTAAGGAACCCAAAAAAATGACAGCAAGCCAGAATTGGAGCACGCCAACAGCTGTGCCCTGATTGAAAATGAACCTTCCTCTTGTGCCCTAAACTCAATATGCCAGCCACAAAACCAAAGCTCACATCAGAAAATTCATTTCAAACCATGATAAATAGGAAAAATCAGAAAAAAGTCAAAGAAATGCAGGAGATCTTAGTGATATTGGGCTTGATTTATTCCTAAGTAAACAGCTGTTTCCAGATTCATCCACAACTCCCAGCTGAGTGAATAGGGATTCTGACTGAATTAACCTCAAAATGGCAGTGAAATTCGGTTTGGAGACAATTAATATCTGTCACCTTAGCCAAAGTGTTCCATTTTATTTTCCAAAAATAGAAAAACTCACTTTGGTCATGTTACCTATAGATTTCAAAGCTTCAAACGCCTATTTGTTGTGTTTTTTATTTCATAATGGCTACTCTGTCCAAAATCTTGCTTGTATTGCATCAACATACAAAATTTCGGAAGGTAGAAAGCAAAGCCAACTCAGACCCAGAAAACATTTAGGAAATTGCCACTCAAGAAACCAAAAGTCAGCTGAGGCTCCCAAAACCATGACAGCAAGCCAAAAATGGAGCAGGCAATCAGCTGAGTCCTGATTGAAAAAGGCCATTCTTCCGGTACACTGTACTCCATATTCCAGCCTCAAAACCAAAGCTCACATCAGGAAATTCATTACAAACTACGATACATAAGAAAAATGAGAAAAATGGCAAGAAATGCAAGAATCCATAATGATATTGAGCTGGATTTAGTCGCAAGGAAACGGGCTGTTCCCGGATTCATCCACCCCTCCAACTGCCTGCCTGTGGAATTCTGACTGAATTAACCTGAAAATCACAGGGAAACTCAGTTTGGAGGCAATTAATATCTGTCACCTCAGCCAAAGTGTTCCATTTGATTTTTCATAACACAAAAACTCACCTTGGTCGTGTTATCTGTAGATTTCTAAGCTTCAAACACCTATGTGTAGTGGTTTTTATTTCATAATGGCTGCTCTGCCCAAACTCTTGTTTGTATTGTGTCAGAATACAAAATTTGGGAAGGAAGAAGGCAAAACCAACTCAGACCCAGAAAACATTTAGGAAATTGCCGCTCAAGAAATCACAAATCGGCTGAGGCACCCAAAAAAATGTCAGCATGCCAGAATTGGAGCACGCCAACAGCTGTGCCCTGATTGAAAAAGAACCTTCCTCTTGTGCCCTGAACTCAATATGCCAGCCTCAAAACCAAAGCTCACATCAGAAAATTCATTACAAACCATGATAAATAAGAAAAAAGAGAAAAAAGCCAAAGAAATGCAGGAGTTCTTAGTGATATTGGGCTTGATTTATTCCCTTATTGCTGGCTGGTTGCAGATTCATCCACAACTCCCAGCTGAGTGTCTGTGGTTTCTGACTGAATTAACATGAAAATCGCAGTGAAACTCGGTTTGGAGGCAATTAATATCTGTCACCTCAGCCAAAGTGTTCCATTTTATTTTCCAATACACAAAAACTCACCTTGGTCATGCTACCTGTAGATTTCTAAGCTTCAAATGCCTATTTCTTGTGCTGTTTATTTTATAACGAATACTCTACCAACACTCTTGTTTGTATTGCGTCAGAGTACAAAATTTGGGAAGGAAGAAGGCAAAACCAACTGAGACCCAGAAAACATTTATAAAATTGCCGCTCAAGACACCTAAAGTGAGCTGAGGCACCCAAAACAAGGACAGCAAGCCAGAATTGGAGCAAGCCAACAGCTGTGCCCTGATGGAAAAAGACCATTAATCCAGTGCCCTTACTCAATATGTGAGCCTCAAAAGCAAAATTCACATCAGAACATTCATTACAAACCATGATAAATAAGAAAAGTGAGAGAAAAGCCAAAGCAATGCAAGAATCCATAATGATATTGGGCTTGATTTAGTTGCAAGGAAACAGGCCGTTCCCGGATGCATCCTCCCCTCCAGCTGACTGCCTGTGGAATTCTGACTGAATTAACCTCAAAATCGCAGTGAAACTCAGTTTGGAGGCAATTAATATCTGTCACCTCAGCCAAAGTGTTCCATTTGATTTTCCAAAACACAAAAACTCACCTTGGTCGTGTTACCTGTAGATTTCTAAGCTTCCAACGCCTATTTGTTGTGTTTTTTATTTCATAATGGCTACTCTGCCCAAACACTTGTTTGTATTGTTGCAGAATACAAAATTTGGGAAGGAAGAAGGCAACACCAACTCAGACCCAGAAAACATTTAGGAAATTTTCACTCAAGAAACCAAAAGTCAGCTGAGGCACCCAAACGAATGACAGCAAGCCAGAATTGGAGCACGCCAACAGCTGTGCCCTGATTGAATAAGAAACTACCTCTTATGCCCTGAACTACAAATGCCAGCCTCAAATCCAAAGCTAGCATCAGAAACTTCATTACAAACCAGGATAAATAAGAAAAATTAGAACAAAGCCAAAGAAATGCAAGAATCCATAATGATATTGGGTTTGATTTAGTTGCAAGGAAACCGGCTGTTCCCGGATTCATCCAACACTCCAGCTGACTGCCTGTGGAATTCTGACTGAATTAACCTGAAAATCGCAGTGAAACTCAGTTTGGATGCAATTAATATCTGTCATCTCAGCCAAAGTGTTCCATTGTATTTTCCAAAACACAAAAACTCACCTTGGTCATGTTACCTGTAGATTTGTAAGCTTCAAACACCTATTTGTTGTGTTTTTTATTTCATAATGGCTATTCTGTACAAACTCTTCTTTGCATTGCATCAGAATACAAAATTTGGGAAGGAAGAAGGCAAAGCCAACTCAGACCCCGAAAACATTTGGGAAATTGCCACACAAGAAACCACAAATCGGCTGAGGCACTCAAAACAATGACAGCAAGCCAGAATTGGAGCAAGCCAACAGCTGTCCCCTGATTGAAAAAGAACCATCCTCTTGTACCCTGAACTCCATATTGCAGACTCAAAACCAAAGCTCACATCAGAAAATTCATTACAAACCATGATAAATAAGGGAAATGTGAAAAAGCCAAAGAAATGCAAGAGTCCTTTTTGATATTTGGCTGGATGTAGACACAAAGAAACTGGCTGTTTCCAGATTCATCCCCCCCTTCCACAGACTGACTTTGGAATTTGGATTGAATTCACCTCAAAATCGCACTCACACTCATTTTGGAGGGAATTAGAATCTGTCCCCTCAGCAGAAGCGTTCCATGTCATTTTCCAAAACACAGAATCTCATCTTGGTTGTGTTGCCTATGGATTTCTAATCCTGAAAGGTCAATTTGCTGTGTTTTTTTTTTTCTTTCATAATGGCTACTCTGTCCAAAATCTTGCTTGTATTGCATCAGAATACAAAATTTGGGAAGGAAGAAGGCAAAACCAACTCAGACCCCGAAAACATTTAGGAAATTGCCACTCAAGAAACCACAAATCAGCTGAGGCACCCAAAACAATGACAGCAAGCCAGAAGTGGAGCAAGCCAACAGCTGTGCCCTGATTGAAAAAGAACCTTCCTCTTGTGCCCTGAAGTCAATATGCCAGCCTCAAAACCAAAGCTCACATCAGAAAATTCATTACAAACCATGATAAATAAGAAAAAAGAGAAAAAAGCCAAAAAAATGCAAGAATCCATAATGATATAGGGCTTGATTTAGTCGCTAGGAAACCGGCTGTTCCTGGATTCATCCACCCCTCCAGCTGACTGCCTTTGGAATTCTGACTGAATTTACCTGAAAATCACAGTGAAACTCAGTTTGGAGGCCATTAATATCTGTCACCTCAGCCAAAGTATTCCATTTTATTTTCATAAACACAAAAACTCACCTTGGTCATGTTACCTGTAGATTTCTAAGCTTCCAACGCCTATTTGTTGTGTTTTTTATTTCATAATGGCTATTCTGTACAAACTCTTCTTTGCATTGATTCAGAATACAAAATTTGGGAAGGAAGAAGGCAAAACCAACTCAGACCCCGAAAACATTTGGGAAATTGCCACTCAAGAAACCACAAATAGGCTGAGGCACCCAAAACAATGACAGCAAGCCAGAATTGGAGCAAGCCAACAGCTGTGCCCTGATTGAAAAAGAACCTTCCTCTTGTGCCCTGAACTCAATATGCCAGCCTCAAAACCAAAGCTCACATCTGAAAATTCATTACAAACCATGATAAATAAGGGAAATGTGAAAAAGCCAAAGAAATGCAAGAGTCCTTTGTGATATTTGGCTGGATTTAGACACAAAGAAACTGGCTGTTTCCAGATTCATCCCCCCCTTCCACAGACGGACTTTGGAATTCTGATTGAATTCACCTCAAAATCGCTCTCACACTCCATTTGGAGGGAATTAGAATCTGTCACCTCAGCAGAAGCGTTCCATGTCATTTTCCAAAACACAGAATCTCATCTTGCTTGTGTTGCCTATGGATTTCTAATCCTGAAAGGTCAATTTGCTGTGTTTTTTTTTTTTCTTTCATAATGGCTACTCTGTCCAAAATCTTGCTTGTATTGCATCAGAATACAAAATTTGGAAGGAAGAAGGCAAAACCAACTCAGACCCCGAAAACATTTAGGAAATTGCCACACAAGAAACCGCAAATCAGCTGAGGCACCCAAAACAATGACAGCAAGCCAGAATTGGAGCAAGCCAACAGCTGTGCCCTGATTGAAAAAGAACCTTCCTCTTGTGCCCTGAACTCAATATTCCAGCCTCAAAACCAAAGCTCACATCAGAAAATTCATTAAAAACCATGATAAATAAGAAAAAAGTGAAAAAGCCAAAGAAATGCAAGAATCCATAATGATATTGGGATTTTTTTTAGTTGCAAGGAAACCGGCTGTTCCCAGATTCATCCACCACTAAAGCTGACTGCCTGTGGAATTCTGACTGAATTAATCTGACAATCCCAGTGAAACTCAAGAAACCAAATTTCAGCTGAGGCACCCAAAACAAAGACAATAGCCAGAATTGGAGCACACCAACAGCTGTGCCCTGTTTGAAAAAGACCATTCCTCCGGTGCCCTGAACTCTATATTGCAGCCTCAAAACCAAAGCTCACATCAGAAAATTCATTACAAACCATGATAAATAAGGGAAATGTGAAAAAGCCAAAGAAATGCAAGAGTCCTTTGTGATATTTGGCTGGATTTAGACACAAAGAAACTGGCTGTTTCCAGATTCATCCCCCCCTTCCAAAGACTGACTCTGGAATTCTGATTGAATTCACCTCAAAATCGCACTCACACTCATTTGGGAGGGAATTAGAATCTGTCCCCTCAGCAGAAGCGTTCCATGTCATTTTCCAAAACACAGAAACTCATCTTCGTCGTGTTGCCTGTAGATTTCTAATCCTGAAAGGGCAATGCGCTGTGTTTTTTTTTTTTTTTTTTTACTTTCATAATGGCTACTCTCCAAAATCTTGCTTGTATTGCATCAGAATACAAAATTTGGGAATAAGAAGGCAAAACCGACTCAGACCCAGAAAACATTTAGGAAATTGGCACTCAAGAAACCACAAATCGGCTGAGGCACCCAAAACAATGACAGCAAGCCAGATTGGAGCAAGCCAACAGCTGTGCCCTGATTGAAAAAGAACCTTCCTCTTGTGCCCTGAACTCAATATGCCAGCCTCAAAACCAAAGCTCACATCAGAATATTCATTACAAAGCATAATAAATAAGGGAAATGTAAAAAAGCCAAAGAAATGCAAGAGTCCTTTGTGATATTTGGCAGGATTTAGACACAAAGAAACTGGCTGTTTCCAGATTCATCCCCCCCTTCCACAGACTGACTTTGGAATTCTGATTGAATTCACCTCAAAATCGCTCTCACACTCCATTTGGAGGTAATTAGAATCTGTCACCTCAGCAGAAGCGTTCCTTGTCATTTTCCAAAACACAGAATCTCATCTTGCTTGTGTTGCCTATGGATTTCTAATCCTGAAAGGTCAATTTGCTGTGTTTTTTTTTTTTTTCTTTCATAATGGCTACTCTGTCCAAAATCTTGCTTGTATTGCATCAGAATACAAAATTTGGAAGGAAGAAGACAAAACCAACTCAGACCCCGAAAACATTTAGGAAATTGCCACACAAGAAACCGCAAATCAGCTGAGGCACCCAAAACAATGACAGCAAGCCAGAAGTGGAGCAAGCCAACAGCTGTGCCCTGATTGAAAAAGAACCATCCTCTTGTGCCCTGAACAAAATATGCCAGCCTCAAAACCAAAGCTCACATCAGAAAATTCATTACAAACCATGATAAATAAGAAAAAAGTGAAAAAGCCAAAGAAATGCAAGAATCCATAATGATATTGGGTTTTTTTTTTAGTTGCAAGGAAACCGGCTGTTCCCAGATTCATCCACCACTAAAGCTGACTGCCTGTGGAATTCTGACTGAATTAATCTGACAATCCCAGTGAAACTCAAGAAACCAAATTTCAGCTGAGGCACCCAAAACAAAGACAATAGCCAGAATTGGAGCACACCAACAGCTGTGCCCTGTTTGAAAAAGACCATTCCTCCGGTGCCCTGAACTCTATATTGCAGCCTCAAAACCAAAGCTCACATCAGAAAATTCATTACAAACCATGATAAATAAGGGAAATGTGAAAAAGCCAAAGAAATGCAAGAGTCCTTTGTGATATTTGGCTGGATTTAGACACAAAGAAACTGGCTGTTTCCAGATTCATCCCCCCCTTCCAAAGACTGACTCTGGAATTCTGATTGAATTCACCTCAAAATCGCACTCACACTCATTTGGGAGGGAATTAGAATCTGTCCCCTCAGCAGAAGCGTTCCATGTCATTTTCCAAAACACAGAAACTCATCTTGGTCGTGTTGCCTGTAGATTTCTAATCCAGAAAGGGCAATGCGCTGTGTTTTTTTTTTTTTTTTTTTTTTTACTTTCATAATGGCTACTCTCCAAAATCTTGCTTGTATTGCATCAGAATACAAAATTTGGGAATAAGAAGGCAAAACCGACTCAGACCCAGAAAACATTTAGGAAATTGGCACTCAAGAAACCACAAATCGGCTGAGGCACCCAAAACAATGACAGCAAGCCAGAATTGGAGCAAGCCAACAGCTGCGCCCTGATTGAAAAAGAACCTTCCTCTTGTGCCCTGAACTCAATATGCCAGCCTCAAAACCAAAGCTCACATCAGAAAATTCATTACAAACCATGATAAATAAGGGAAATGTGAAAAAGCCAAAGAAATGCAAGAGTCCTTTGTGATATTTGGCAGGATTTAGACACAAAGAAACTGGCTGTTTCCAGATTCATCCCCCCTTCCACAGACTGACTTTGGAATTCTCATTGAATTCACCTCAAAATCACTCTCACACTCCATTTGGAGGGAATTAGAATCTGTCACCTCAGCAGAAGCATTCCCTGTCATTTTCCAAAACACAGAATCTCATCTTGCTTGTGTTGCCTATGGATTTCTAATCCTGAAAGGTCAATATGCTGTTTTTTTTTTTTTCTTTCATAATGGCTACTCTGTCCAAAATCTTGCTTGTATTGCATCAGAATACAAAATTTGGGAAGGAAGAAGGCAAAATCAACTCAGACCCCGAAAACATTTAGGAAATTGCCACACAAGAAACCGCAAATCAGCTGAGGCACCCAAAACAATGACAGTAAGCCAGAAGTGGAGCAAGCCAACAGCTGTGCCCTGATTGAAAAAGAACCTTCCTCTTGTGCCCTGAAGTCAATATGCCAGCCTCAAAACCAAAGCTCACATCAGAAAATTCATTACAAACCATGATAAATAAGAAAAAAGAGAAAAAGCCAAAGAAATGCAAGAATCCATAATGATATTGGGTTTTTTTTTAGTTGCAAGGAAACCGGCTGTTCCCAGATTCATCCACCACTAAAGCTGACTGCCTGTGGAATTCTAACTGAATTAACCTGACAATCCCAGTGAAACTCAAGAAACCAAATTTCAGCTGAGGCACCCAAAACAAAGACAATAGCCAGAATTGGAGCACACCAACAGCTGTGCCCTGTTTGAAAAAGACCATTCCTCCGGTGCCCTGAACTCTATATTGCAGCCTCAAAACCTAAGCTCACATCAGAAAATTCATTACAAACCATGATAAATAAGGGAAATGTGAAAAAGCCAAAGAAATGCAAGAGTCCTTTGTGATATTTGGCAGGATTTAGACACAAAGAAACTGGCTATTTCCAGATTCATCCCCCCCTTCCACAGACTGACTCTGGAATTCTGATTGAATTCACCTCAAAATCGCACTCACACTCATTTGGGAGGGAATTAGAATCTGTCCCCTCAGCAGAAGCGTTCCATGTCATTTTCCAAAACACAGAAACTCATCTTGGTCGTTTTGCCTGTAGATTTCTAATCCTGAAAGGGCAATGCGCTGTGTTTTTTTTTTTTTTTTCTTTCATAATGGCTACTCTCCAAAATCTTGCTTGTATTGCATCAGAATACAAAATTTGGGAATAAGAAGGCAAAACCGACTCAGACCCAGAAAACATTTAGGAAATTGCCACTCAAGAAACCACAAATCGGCTGAGGCACCCAAAACAATGACAGCAAGCCAGAAGTGGAGCAAGCCAACAGCTGTGCCCTGATTGAAAAAGAACCTTCCTCTTGTGCCCTGAACTCAATATGCCAGCCTCAAAACCAAAGCTCACATCAGAAAATTCATTACAAACCATGTTAAATAAAAAAAAAGAGAAAAAGCCAAAGAAATGCAAGAATCCATAATGATATTGGGTTTGATTTAGTTGCAAGGAAACCGGCTGTTCCCAGATTCATCCACCCCTCCAGCTGACTGCCTGTGGAATTCTGACTGAATTAACCTGAAAATCACAGTGAAACTCAGTTTGGAGGCAAGTAATATCTGTCACCTCAGCCAAAGTGTTCCACTTATTTTTCCAAAACAAAAAAACTCACCTTGGTCATTTTACCTGTAGATTTCTAAGCTTCAAATGCCTATTTGTTGTGTTTTTTATTTCATAATGGCTACTCTACACAAACTCTTCTTTGCATTGCATCAGAATACAAAATTTGGGAAGGAAGAAGGCAAAGCCAACTCAGACCCAGAAAACATTTGTGAAATTGCCACACAGAAACCACAAATCGGCTGAGGCACTCAAAACAATGACAGCAAGACAGAAGTGGAGCAAGCCAACAGCTGTGCCCTGATTGAAAAAGAACCATCCTCTTGTGCCCTGAACTCCATATTGCAGCCTCAAAACCAAAGCTCACATCAGAAAATTCATTAGAAACCATGATAAATAAAAAAAAAGAGAACAAAGCCAAAGAAATGCAAGAATCCATAATGATATTGGGTTTGATTTAGTTGCAAGGAAACCGGCTGTTCCCAGATTCATCTACCACTAAAGCTGACTGCCTGTGGAATTCTGACTGAATTAACCTGACAATCACAGTGAAACTCAAGAAACCAAATTTCAGCTGAGGCACCCAAAACAAAGACAATAGCCAGAATTGGAGCACACAAACAGCTGTGTCCTGTTTGAAAAAGACCATTCCTCTGGTGCCCTGAACTCTATATTGCAGCCTCAAAACCAAAGCTCACATCAGGAAATTCATTACAAACCATCATAAATAAGGGAAATGTGAAAAAGCCAAAGAAATGCAAGAGTCCTTTTTGATATTTGGCTGGATTTAGACACAAAGAAACTGGCTGTTTCCAGATTCATCCCCCTCTTCCACAGACTGACTCTGGAATTCTGATTGAATTCACCTCAAAATCGCACTCACACTCATTTTGGAGGGAATTAGAATCTGTCCCCTCAGCAGAAGAGTTCTATGTCATTTTCCAAAACACAGAAACTCATCTTGGTCATGTTGACTGTAGATTTCTAATCCTGAAAGGTCAATGCGCTGTGTTTTTTTTTTTTTTCTTCCATAATGGCTACTCTCCAAAACATGCGTGTATTGCATCAGAATACAAAATTTGGGAAGGAAGAAGGAAAAACCAACTCAGACCCAGAAAACATTTAGGAAATTGCCACTCAAGAAACCACAAATCGGGTGAGGCAACGAAAACAATGACAGCAAGCCAGAATTGGAGCAAGCCAACAGCTGTGCCCTGATTGAAAAAGAACCTTCCTCTTGAGCCCTGAACTCAATATGCCAGCCTCAAAACCAAAGCTCACATCAGAAAATTCATTACAAACCATGATAAATAAGAAAAATGAGAAAACAGCCAAAAAAATGCAAGAATCCATAATGATATTGGACTTGATTTAGTCTCAAGAATACCGAATGATCCCGGATTCATCCACCCCTGCAGCTGATGCCTGTGGAATTCTGACTGAATTAACCTGAAAATCGTAGTGAAACTCAGTTTGGAGGGAATTAATATCTGTCACCTCAGCCAAAGTGTTCCATTTTATTTTCCAAAACACAAAAACTCACCTTGGTCGTGTTACCTATAGATTTATATGCTTCAAATGCCTATTTGTTGTGTTTTGTATTTTATAATGGCTACTCTGTCCAAACTCTTGGTTCTGTTGCGTCCGAATCACAAAATTTGGGAACGAAGAAGGCAAAACCAACTCAGACCCAGAAAACATTTAGGAAATTGCCACACAAGAAAACACAAATCGGCTGAGGCACCCAAAACAATGACAGCAAGCCAGAAGTGGAGCAAGCCAACAGCTGTGCCCTGATTGAAAAAGAACCTTCCTCTTGTGCCCTGAACTCAATATGCCAGCCTCAAAACCAAAGCTCACATCAGAAAATTCATAACAAACCATGAAAAAAAGAAAAATGAGAAAAAAGCCAAAGAAATGCAGGAGTTCTTAGTGATATTGGGCTTGATTTAGTGGCAAGGAAACAGGCTGTTCCCAGATTCATCCAACCCTCCAGCCAACTGCCTGTGGAATTCTGACTGAATTAACCTGAAAATCGCAGTGAAACTCACTTTGGAGGCAATTAATATCTGTCACCTCAGCCAAATTGTTCCATTTTATTTTGCAAAACACAAAAACTCACCTTGGTAGTGTTACCTGTAGATTTCTAAGCTTCAAACGCCTATTTGTTGTGTTTTTTTTATTTCATAATGGCTACTCTGCCGAAACTCTTGTTGTATTGCGTCATAATACAAAATTTGGGAAGGAAGAAGGCAAAGCCAACGCAGACCCAGAAAACATTTAGGAAATTGCCACACAACAAACCACAAATCGGCTGAGGCACCCAAAACAATGACAGCAAGCCAAAATTGGAGCAAGCCAACAGCTTTACCCTGTTTGAAAAAGACCATTCCTTCAGTGCCCTGAACTCCTTATTGCAGCCTCAAAACCAAAGCTCACATCAGAAAATTCATTACAAACCATGATAAATAAGGGAAATGTGAAAAAACCAAAGAAATGCAAGAGTCCTTTGTGATATTTGGCAGGATTTAGACACAAGGAAACTGGCGGTTTCCAGATTCATCCCCCCCTTCCACAGACTGACTTTGGAATTCTGATTGAATTCACCTCAAAATCACTCTCACACTCAATATGGAGGGAATTAGAATCTGTCAACTCAGCAGAAGCGTTCCATGTCGTTTTTAAAAACACAGAAACTCATCTTGGTTGTGTTGCCTATAGATTTCTAATCCTGAAAGGGCAATTTGCTGTGTTTTTTTTTTTTTTTCTTTCATAATGGCTACTCTGTCCAAAATCTTGCTTGTATTGCATCAGAATACAAAATTTGGGAATAAGAAGACAAAACCGACTCAGACCCAGAAAACGTTTTGGAAATTGCTACTCAAGAAACCAAAAGTCAGCTGAGGCACCCAAAACAATGACAGCAAGCCAGAAGTGGAGCACGCCAACAGCTGTGCCCTGATTGAAAAATAACCATCCTCTTGTGCCCTGAACAAAATATGCCAGCCTCAAAACCAAAGCTCACATCAGAAAATTCATTACAAACCATGATAAATAAGAAAAAAGAGAAAAAGCCAAAGAAATGCAAGAATCCATAATGATATTGAGTTTTTTTTAGTTGCAAGGAAACCGGCTGTTCCCAGATTTATCCACCACTAAAGCTGACTGCCTGTGGAATTCTGACTGAATTAACCTGACAATCGCAGTGAAACTCAAGAAACCAAATTTCAGCTGAGGCACCCAAAACAAAGACAATAGCCAGAATTGGAGCACACCAACAGCTGTGCCCTGTTTGAAAAAGACCATTCCTCCGGTGCCCTGAACTCTATATTACAGCCTCAGAACCAAAGCTCACATCAGAAAATTCATTACAAACCATGATAAATAAGGGAAATGTGAAAAAGCCAAAGAAATGCAAGAGTCCTTTGTGATATTTGGCAGGATTTAGACACAAAGAAACTGATGTTTCCAGATTCATCCCCCCCTTCCACAGACTGACTCTGGAATTCTGATTGAATTCACCTCAAAATCGTACTCACACTCATTTTGGAGGGAATAAGAATATGTCCCCTCAGTAAAAGCGTTCCATGTCATTTTCCAAAACACAGAAACTCATCTTGGTCGTGTTGCCTGTAGATTTCTAATCCTGAAAGGGCAATGCGCTGTGGTTTTTTTTTTTTTTTTCTTTCATAATGGCTACTCTCCAAAATCTTGCTTGTATTGCATCAGAATACAAAATTTGGGAATAAGAAGGCAAAACCGACTCAGACCCAGAAAACATTTAGGAAATTGCCACTCAAGAAACCACAAATCGGCTGAGGCACCCAAAACAATGACAGCAAGCCAGAAGTGGAGCAAGCCAACAGCTGTGCCCTGATTGAAAAAGACCATTCCTCCGGTGCCCTGAACTCTATATTGCAGCCTCAAAACCAAAGCTCACATCAGAATATTCATTACAAAGCATGATAAATAAGGGAAATGTGAAAAAGCCAAAGAAATGCAAGAGTCCTTTGTGATATTTGGCAGGATTTAGACACAAAGAAACTGGCGGTTTCCAGATTCATCCCCCCTTCCACAGACTGACTTTGGAATTCTGATTGAATTCACCTCAAAATCGCTCTCACACTCCATTTGGAGGGAATTAGAATCTGTCCCCTCAGCAGAAGCATTCCATGTCATTTTCCAAAACACAGAATCTCACCTTGGTTGTGTTGCCTATGGATTTCTAATCCTGAAAGGTCAATTTGCTGTGTTTTTTTTTTTTCTTTCATAATGGCTACACTGTCCAAAAGCTTGCTTGTATTGCATCAGAATACAAAATTTGGGAAGGAAGAAGGCAAAACCAACTCAGACCCCGAAAACATTTAGGAAATTGCCACACAAGAACCCGCAAATCAGCTGAGGCACCCAAAACAATGACAGCAAGCCAGAAGTGGAGCAAGCCAACAGCTGTGCCCTGATTGAAAAAGAACCTTCCTCTTGTGCCCTGAACTCAATATGCCAGACTCAAAACCAAAGCTCACATCAGAAAATCCATTACAAAGCATGATAAATAAGGGAAATGTGAAAAAGCCAAAGAAATCCAAGAGTCCTTTGTGATATTTGGCAGGATTTAGACACAAAGAAACTGGCTTTTTCCAATTCATCCCCCCCCCTTCCACAGACTGACTTTGGAATTCTGATTGAATTCACCTCAAAATCGCTCTCACACTCCATTTGGAGGGAATTAGAATCTGTCCCCTCAGCAGAAGCGTTCCCTGTCATTTTCCAAAACACAGAATCTCATCTTGGTTGTGTTGCCTATGGATT
The DNA here is from genome assembly GCF_051225735.1 of Oryctolagus cuniculus. NCBI lineage: Eukaryota > Metazoa > Chordata > Mammalia > Lagomorpha > Leporidae > Oryctolagus > Oryctolagus cuniculus. The sequence continues at coordinate 187,454 of NW_028301686.1, forward strand.
TCTAATCCTTAAAGGTCAATTTGCTGTTTTTTTTTTTTCTTTCATAATGGCTACTCTGTCCAAAATCTTGCTTGTATTGCATCAGAATACAAAATTTGGGAAGGAAGAAGGCAAAACCAACTCAGACCCCGAAAACATTTAGGAAATTGCCACACAAGAAACCGCAAATCAGCTGAGGCACCCAAAACAATGACAGCAAGCCAGAAGTGGAGCAAGCCAACAGCTGTGCCCTGATTGAAAAAGAACCTTCCTCTTGTGCCCTGAAGTCAATATGCCAGCCTCAAAACCAAAGCTCACATCAGAAAATTCATTACAAACCATGATAAATAAGAAAAAAGAGAAAAAGCCAAAGAAATGCAAGAATCCATAATGATATTGGGTTTTTTTTAGTTGCAAGGAAACCGGCAGTTCCCAGATTCATCCACCACTAAAGCTGACTGCCTGTGGAATTCTGACTGAATTGACCTGACAATCCCAGTGAAACTCAAGAAACCAAATTTCAGCTGAGGCACCCAAAACAAAGACAATAGCCAGAATTGGAGCACACCAACAGCTGTGCCCTGTTTGAAAAAGACCATTCCTCCGGTGCCCTGAACTCTATATTGCAGCCTCAAAACCAAAGCTCACATCAGAATATTCATTACAAAGCATGATAAATAAGGGAAATGTGAAAAAGCCAAAGAAATGCAAGAGTCCTTTGTGATATTTGGCAGGATTTAGACACAAAGAAACTGGCGGTTTCCAGATTCATCACCCCCTTCCACAGACTGACTTTGGAATTCTGATTGAATTCACCTCAAAATCACTCTCACACTCCATTTGGAGGGAATTAGAATCTGTCCCCTCAGCAGAAGCGTTCCATGTCATTTTCCAAAACACAGAATCTCACCTTCGTTGTGTTGCCTATGGATTTCAAATCCTGAAAGGTCAATTTGCTGTGTTTTTTTTTTTTCTTTCATAATGGCTACACTGTCCAAAAGCTTGCGTGTATTGCATCAGAATACAAAATTTGGGAATGAAGAAGGCAAAACCAACTCAGACCCCGAAAACATTTAGGAAATTGCCACACAAGAAACCACAAATCAGCTGAGGCACCCAAAACAATGACAGCAAGCCAGAAGTGGAGCAAGCCAACAGCTGTGCCCTGATTGAAAAAGAACCTTCCTCTTGTGCCCTGAACTCAATATGCCAGCCTCAAAACCAAAGCTCACATCAGAAAATTCATTACAAACCATGATAAATAAGAAAAAAGAGAAAAAAGCCAAAAAAATGCAAGAATCCATAATGATATAGGGCTTGATTTAGTCGCTAGGAAACCAGCTGTTCCCGGATTCATCCACCCCTCCAGCTGTCTGCCTGTGGAATTCTGACTGAATTAACCTGAAAATCACAGTGAAACTCAGTTTGGAGGCAATTAATATCTGTCACCTCAGCCAAAGTGTTCCATTTTATTTTCATAAACACAAAAACTCACCTTGGTCATGTTACCTGTAGATTTCTAAGCTTCAAACGCCTATTTGTTGTGTTTTTTATTTCATAATAGGTATTCTGTACAAACTCTTCTTTGCATTGCATCAGAATACAAAATTTGGGAAGGAAGAAGGCAAAGCCAACTCAGACCCTGAAAACATTTGGGAAATTGCCACACAAGAAACCACAAATCGGCTGAGGCACTCAAAACAATGACAGCAAGCCAGAAGTGGAGCAAGCCAACAGCTGTGCCCTGATTGAAAAAGAACCATCCTCTTGTGCCCTGAACTCCATATTGCAGCCTCAAAACCAAAGCTCACATCAGAAAATTCATTACAAACCATGATAAATAAGAAAAAAGAGAAAAATCCAAAGAAATGCAAGAATCCATAATGATATTGGGTTTGATTTAGTTGCAAGGAAACCGGCTGTTCCCAGATTCATCCACCACTAAAGCTGACTGCCTGTGGAATTCTTACTGAATTAACCTGACAATCCCAGTGAAACTCAAGAAACCAAATTTCAGCTGAGGCACCCAAAACAATGACAGCAAGCCAGAATTGGAGCAAGCCAACAGCTGTGCCCTGAATGAAAAAGAACCATCCTCTTGTGCCCTGAACTCAATATGCCAGCCTGAAAACCAAAGCTCACATCAGAAAATTCATTACAAACCATGATAAATAAGGGAAATATGAAAAAGCCAAAGAAATGCAAGAGTCCTTTGTGATACTTGGCAGGATTTAGACACAAAGAAACTGGCTTTTTCCAGATTCATCCCCCCCTTCCACAGATTGACTTTGTAATTCTGATTGAATTCACCTCAAAATCGCTCTCACACTCCATTTGGAGGGAATTAGAATCTGTCCCCTCAGCAGAAGCGTTCCATGTCATTTTCCAAAACACAGAATCTCATCTTGGTTGTGTTGCCTATGGATTTCTAATCCTGAAAGGTCAATTTGCTGTGTTTTTTTTTTTTCTTTCATAATGGCTACTCTGTCCAAAATCTTGCTTGTATTGCATCAGAATACAAAATTTGGGAAGGAAGAAGGCAAAACCAACTCAGACCCCGAAAACATTTAGGAAATTGGCACTCAAGAAACCACAAATCAGCTGAGGCACCCAAAACAATGATAGCAAGCCAGAAGTGGAGCAAGCCAACAGCTGTGCCCTGATTGAAAAAGAACCTTCCTCTTGTGCCCTGAAGTCAATATGCCAGCCTCAAAACCAAAGCTCACATCAGAAAATTCATTACAAACCATGATAAATAAGAAAAATAGAAAAAAAGCCAAAGAAATGCAAGAATCCATAATGATATAGGGCTTGATTTAGTCGCTAGGCAACTGGCTGTTCCCGGATTCATCCACCCCTCCAGCTGACTGCCTGTGGAATTCTGACTGAATTAACCTGAAAATCACAGTGAAACTCAGTTTGGAGGCAATTAATATCTGTCACCTCAGCCAAAGTGTTCCATTTTATTTTCATAAACACAAAAACTCACCTTGGTCATGTTACCTGTAGATTTCTAAGCTTCAAACGCCTATTTGTTGTGTTTTTTATTTCATAATAGGTATTCTGTACAAACTCTTCTTTGCATTGCATCAGAATACAAAATTTGGGAAGGAAGAAGGCAAAGCCAACTCAGACCCCGAAAACATTTGGGAAATTGCCACACAAGAAACCACAAATCGGCTGAGGCACCCAAAACAATGACAGCAAGCCAGAAGTGGAGCAAGCCAACAGCTGTGCCCTGATTGAAAAAGAACCATCCTCTTGTGCCCTGAACTCCATATTGCAGCCTCAAAACCAAAGCTCACATCAGAAAATTCATTACAAACCATGATAAATAAGAAAAAAGAGAAAAATCCAAAGAAATGCAAGAATCCATAATGATATTGGGTTTGATTTAGTTGCAAGGAAACCGGCTGTTCCCAGATTCATCCACCACTAAAGCTGACTGCCTGTGGAATTCTGACTGAATTAACCTGACAATCCCAGTGAAACTCAAGAAACCAAATTTCAGCTGAGGCACCCAAAACAAAGACAATAGCCAGAATTGGAGCACACCAACAGCTGTGCCCTGTTTGAAAAAGACCATTCCTCCGGTGCCCTGAACTCCATATTCCAGCCTCAAAACCAAAGCTCACATCAGAAAATTCATTACAAACCATGATAAATAAGGGAAATGTGAAAAAGCCAAAGAAATGCAAGAGTCCTTTTTGATATTTGGCTGGATGTAGATACAAAGAAACTGGCGGTTTCCAGATTCATCCCCCCCTTCCACAGACTGACTTTGGAATTCTGATTGAATTCACCTCAAAATCGCACTCACACTCCATTTGGAGGGAATTAGAATCTGTCCCCTCAGCAGAAGCGTTCCATGTCATTTTCCAAAACACAGAAACTCATCTTGGTCGTGTTGCCTGTAGATTTCTAATCCTGAAAGGTCAATGCGCTGTGTTTTTTTTTTTTTTCTTTCATAATGGCTACTCTCCAAAATCTTGCTTGTATTGCATCAGAATACAAAATTTGGGAATAAGAAGGCAAAACCGACTCAGACCCAGAAAACATTTAGGAAATTGCCACTCAAGAAACCACAAATCGGCTGAGGCACCCAAAACAATGACAGCAAGCCAGAATTGGAGCAAGCCAACAGCTGCGCCCTGATTGAAAAAGAACCTTCCTCTTGTGCCCTGAACTCAATATGCCAGCCTCAAAACCAAAGCTCACATCAGAAAATTCATTACAAACCATGATAAATAAGAAAAAAGAGAAAAAAGCCAAAGAAATGCAAGAGTCCTTTGTGATTTTTGACTGGATTTAGACACAAAGAAACTGGCTGTTTCCAGATTCATCCCCCCCTTCCACAGACTGACTTTGGAATTCTCATTGAATTCACCTCAAAATCGCTCTCACACTCCATTTGGAGGGAATTAGAATCTGTCACCTCAGCAGAAGCGTTCCCTGTCATTTTCCAAAACACAGAATCTCACGTTGGTTGTGTTGCCTATGGATTTCTAATCCTGAAAGGTCAATTTGCTGTGTTTTTTTTTTTTTTTCTTTCATAATGGCTACTCTGTCCAAAAGCTTGCTTGTATTGCATCAGAAAACAAAATTTGGGAATAAGAAGGCAAAACCAACTCAGACCACGAAAACATTTAGGAAATTGCCACTCAAGAAACCACAAATCAGCTGAGGCACCCAAAACAATGACAGCAAGCCAGAATTGGAGCACACCAACAGCTGTGCCCTGATTGAAAAAGAACCTTCCTCTTGTGCCCTGAACTCAATATGCCAGCCTCAAAACCAAAGCTCACATCAGAAAATTCATTACAAACCATGATAAATAAGGGAAATGTGAAAAAGTCAAAGAAATGCAAGAGTCCTTTTTGATATTTGGCTGGATTTAGACACAAAGAAACTGGCTGTTTCCAGATTCATCCCCCCCTTCCACAGACTGACTCTGGAATTCTGATTGAATTCACCTCAAAATCACACTCACACTCATTTTGGAGGGAATTAGAATCTGTCCCCTCAGCAGAAGGGTTACATGTCATTTTCCAAAACACAGAAACTCATCTTGGTCGTGTTGCCTGTAGATTTCTAATCCTGAAAGGGCAATTCGCAGTGTTTTTTTTTTTTTTTTCTTTCCTAATGGCTACTCTCCAAAATCTTGCTTGTATTGCATCAGAATACAAAATTTGGGAAAAAGAAGGCAAAATCGACTCAGACCCAGAAAACATTTAGGAAATTGCCACTCAAGAAACCACAAATCGGCTGAGGCACCCAAAACAATGACAGCAAGCCAGAAGTGGAGCAAGCCAACAGCTGTGCCCTGATTGAAAAAGAACCTTCCTCTTGTGCCCTGAACTCAATATGCCAGCCTCAAAACCAAAGCTCACATCAGAAAATTCATTACAAACCATGATAAATAAGAAAAAAGAGAAAAAAGCCAAAGAAATGCAAGAGTCCTTTGTCGTATTTGGCAGGATTTAGACACAAAGAAACTGGCTGTTTCCAGATTCATCCCCCCCTTCCACAGACTGACTTTGGAATTCTGATTGAATTCACCTCAAAATTGCTCTCACACTCCATTTGGAGGGAATTAGAATCTGTCACCTCAGCAGAAGCATTCCATGTCATTTTCCAAAACACAGAATCTCATCTTGGTTGTGTTGCCTATGGATTTCTAATCCTTAAAGGTCAATTTGCTGTTTTTTTTTTTTTTCTTTCATAATGGCTACTCTGTCCAAAATCTTGCTTGTATTGCATCAGAATACAAAATTTGGGAAGGAAGAAGGCAAAACCAACTCAGACCCCGAAAACATTTGGGAAATTGCCACACAAGAAACCGCAAATCAGCTGAGGCACCCAAAACAATGACAGCAAGCCTGAAGTGGAGCAAGCCAACAGCTGTGCCCTGATTGAAAAACAACCTTCCTCTTGTGCCCTGAACTCAATATGCCAGCCTCAAAACCAAAGCTCACATTAGAAAATTCATTACAAACCATGATAAATAAGAAAAATAGAAAAAAAGCCAAAGAAATACAAGAATCCATAATGATATAGGGCTTGATTTAGTCGCTAGGCAACCGGCTGTTCCCGGATTCATCCACCCCTCCAGCTGACTGCCTGTGGAATTCTGACTGAATTAACCTGAAAATCACAGTGAAACTCAGTTTGGAGGCAGTTAATATCTGTCACCTCAGCCAAAGTGTTCCATTTTTTTTTCCAAAACACAAAAACTCACCTTGGTCATGTTACCTGTAGATTTCTAAGCTTCAAATGCCTATTTGTTTTGTTTTTTATTTCATAATGGCTACTCTCTACACACTCTTCTTTGCATTGCATCAGAATACAAAATTTGGGAAGGAAGAAGGCAAAGCCAACTCAGACCCTGAAAACATTTGGGAAATTGCCACACAAGAAACCACAAATCGGCTGAGGCACTCAAAACAATGACAGCAAGCCAGAAGTGGAGCAAGCCAACAGCTGTGCCCTGATTGAAAAAGAACCATCCTCTTGTGCCCTGAACTCCATATTGCAGCCTCAAAACCAAAGCTCACATCAGAAAATTCATTACAAACCATGATAAATAAGAAAAAAGTGAAAAAGCCAAAGAAATGCAAGAATCCATAATGATATTGGGTTTGATTTAGTTGCAAGGAAACCGGCTGTTCCCAGATTCATCCACCACTAAAGCTGACTGCCTGTGGAATTCTGACTGAATGAACCTGACAATCGCAGTGAAACTCAAGAAACCAAATTTCAGCTGAGGCACCCAAAACAAAGACAATAGCCAGAATTGGAGCACACCAACAGCTGTGTCCTGTTTGAAAAAGACCATTCCTCAGGTGCCCTGAACTCTATATTGCAGCCTCAAAACCAAAGCTCACATCAGAAAATTCATTACAAACCATGATAAATAAGGGAAATGTGAAAAAGCCAAAGGAATGCAAGAGTCCTTTGTGATATTTGGCTGGATTTAGACACAAAGAAACTGGCTGTTTCCAGATTCATCCCCCTCTTCCACAGACTGACTCTGGAATTCTGATTGAATTCACCTCAAAATCGCACTCACACTCATTTTGGAGGGAATTAGAATCTGTCCCCTCAGCAGAAGCGTTCTATGTCATTTTCCAAAACACAGAAACTCATCTTGGTTGTGTTGCCTGTAGATTTCTAATCCTGAAAGGTCAATGCGCTGTGGTTTTTTTTTTTTTCTTTCATAATGGCTACTCTCCAAAACATGCTTGTATTGCATCAGAATACAAAATTTGGGAATAAGAAGGCAAAACCGACTCAGACCCAGAAAACATTTAGGAAATTGCCACTCAAGAAACCACAAATCGGCTGAGGCACCCAAAACAATGACAGCAAGCCAGAATTGGAGCAAGCCAACAGCTGCGCCCTGATTGAAAAAGAACCTTCCTCTTGTGCCCTGAACTCAATATGCCAGCCTCAAAACCAAAGCTCACATCAGAAAATTCATTACAAACCATGATAAATAAGAAAAATGAGAAAAAAGCCAAAAAAATGCAAGAATCCATAATGATATTGGACTAGATTTAGTCTCAAGAAAACCGAATGTTCCCGCATTCATCCACCCCTCCAGCTGATGCCTGTGGAATTCTGACTGAATTAACCTGAAAATCGTAGTGAAACTCAGTTTGGAGGGAATTAATATCTGTCACCTCAGCCAAAGTGTTCCATTTTATTTTCCAAAACACAAAAACTCACCTTGGTCGTGTTACCTGTAGATTTATATTCTTCAAATGCCTAATTGTAATGTTTTTTATTTCATAATGGCTACTCTGTCCAAACTCTTGTTTGTGTTGCGTCAGAATTACAAAATTTGGGAAGGAAGAAGGGAAAACCAACTCAGACCCAGAAAACATTTAGGAAATTGCCACACAAGAAACCACAAATCGGCTGAGGCACCCAAAACAATGACAGCAAGGCAGAATTGAAGCAGGCCAACAGCTGTGCCCTTTTTGAAAAAGACCATTCCTCCTGTGCACTGAACTCTATATTGCAGCCTCAAAACCAAAGCTCACATCAGAAAATTCATTACAAACCATGAAAAAAAGAAAAAAGAGAAAAAGCCAAAGAAATGCAAGAGTCCTTTGTGATATTGGGCTTGATTTAGTTGCAAGGAAACCAGCTGTTCCCGGATTCATCCACCCCTCCTAGCTGACTGGCTGTGGAATTCTGATTGAATTCACCTGAAAATCGCACTCACTCTCGATTTGGAGGAAATTAATATCTGCCCCTCAGTGGAAGGGTTCTATGTCATTTTCCAAAACCCAAAAACTCATCTTGGTCATGTTGCCTATGATTTCTAATCATGAAAACCCAATATGTTCTGTTTTTCAATTTCCTGATGGATCCTCGTTCTAAACCCTTGTTTGTATTGCATCAGAATACACAATTTGAAAAGGAAAAAGGCAAAACAAACTCAGACCAACAAAGCATTTAGGAAAAAGTCGCTCAAAATGAAAAATTGCCTGAGGCACCCAAAGCAATTACAGAAAGCCAGAATTGGAGAGAAACAACAGCTGTGCCCTAATTGAAAAAGACCATTCCTCTGGTTCCCTGAACTCCTTAAGCCAGCCTCAAAACCACAACCCACATCAGAAAATTTATTACAAACCATGATAAATAAGAAAATGTGAAAAATGCAAAAAAGAAAAAGAAATGCAAGAGTCCTTCGTGATATGGCGCTTGTTTTAGTACAAGGAAACCAGCTGTTTCCGGATTCATCCACCCCTCCCAGCTGACTGACTGTGGAATTCTGATTGTATTCACCTGAAAAGAGAGAACATTTATAAGTATATTGGGACTGTGGAACCTGTCATTTACCAATCACATGTTAGACTGAATCATAGACCAAATATAGGGAAGAAATCCTATGCATGTAAACCTTGTGGGAATTCATTCAGTATTAAATACCCTCCATCACAGCACTCATATTGTGGAAAACCCTCATGTGTGTAATGATTGTGTGGAAACCACTCACCAGAAGTCAGATCTCATTAGACATCAGAGAATTCACACAGGGTTGAAATCTTACAAATCTAATGACTGTGGGAAGTTCTTTGGCCAGAAGAAACACCTCATAAATCATCAGAGAATTCACACAGGTGAGAAACCTTTTGAATGTAATGACTGTGGAAAATCCTTTGGCCAGAAGGCAAACCTCATAAATCATCAGAGAATTCACACAGGTGAGAAACCTTATGAATGCAATTACTATGGAAAATCCTTTGGCCAGAAGGCAAACCTCATAAATCATCAGAGAATTCACAGAGGGGAGAAACCTTATGAATGCAATCATTGTGGAAAAGCCTTTGCTGAGAAATCAAAGCTCACAAAGCATCAGACAATTTGTACTGGGGGAAACCTTATGATTGCAATGACTGTGGAAAAACCTTTGCTGAGAAGTCAAACCTCAGAAAGTATCAGAGCCTTCACACCATGGAGAAAGCTTATAAATGAAATGACTGTGGAAAAGCCTTTGGTCCCATCCTTGCATACCAAGGATAAATCCCACTTGGTCTGGGTGGATGATCTTTCTGATGCATTGTTGGATTCAATTGGCCAGAATTCTGTTGCAGATCTTTGCATGTATGTTCATCAGGGAAATTGGTCTATAATTACTTTCTTTGTTGCACTTTTTTCAAGTTTAGGAATGAAGGTGATGTTGGCTTCATAGAAAGAATTTGGGAGAATCGCCTCTCTCTCAATTGTTTTGAATAACTTGAGAAGAATTGCAGTTAGTGCTTTAAATGTCTGTTAGAATTCAGCAGTGAAGCCTTCCAGTTTTGGGGTTTTCTTGGTAGTGATGGTCTTTATTACTGGTATCATTTCCATCTGGTTATGTGTGTGTTTAGGTTTTCTATATCTTTGTTGCTCAATTTAGGTAGGTTTTATGGATGGAAGGATGGTGGAAAGCCTCTTTGCTGTACTTCATAACTCATAAGATATCAGAGTATCCACACAGGGAATTTTCTACTTGACCTTTTTGTGCAAGTTATATCTCATGAAATATTAGAGAATTCACCAAGGGGAGAAATGCATGAATATAATACATGTGAATAGCCTTTGTGGTGCAAATCAGACCTCATCAAACATAAAAGAATTCTCATGGGGAGCAATTTTATGAATGTAATGACTCAGAGCCTTTTACCATAATTCAGCCCTCATTGTACATCATCAAATTCATATAGGGAAAAACTCCTTTGAAAGTAAAATCCCTTTAATTAGAAGCCATACCTCATAAGACAACAGGGAATTCACGTGGGAGAGAAACCTTATGGGTGTAATGAGTGTTGGAAAGCTCTGCCCAAATCTCTCCTTATATCAGAATGCACAACATATATATCTAATGAATGAAATAAATGTGAGAAAGTCATTTCACATAGGTAATGCCTCATAATCCATCATGGAATTTGAACAAGGGAGAGACCTTAACAATATAATGAATGTGGAAGAGCTTTTCTCCAAAATTCATGTAAGTATTGTGACAAAACCTTTTGCTGGAAATCACATCCTATCCAACAGAGACTCATGTAAAGGAGAAAGCTTATAAATATTATTAGAGTCAGAAGTCAATGGTACATCAGAGAATTGACACAGGTGGTTTCTTAGGCGTATACTGATTGTGCAAAAACATTTTCTTTGTTTCAGGCTTGTATAGACACAGAATTCACAAAAGGTGATAGTCTTTGCATGCTGTAAATACAATAAAACCTTTAGCCAGAAATTAGACATCAACAGACTTCAGAGAATTCATAAGGAACAAAAGTCTATGCAATGAATTTGGAAAATGTATTTCTGTTATAAATCAGTCTTCAATTCCCATGAATAGACTCACAAATGAGAAAACATGCATGCATAGAAAAGTTTTGTACCATAAATTATCTCTAGATGGTAAACTAATATATCACACAAAAGAAATATCATGAGTGTAATGGAATTGGGAAACCCTTTGCTATAAGGCAGATTTCCAGAAAGCTTAGCAAGATTACAGAAAAGTCTCTGAAAATGTAACATGTCTGAAAGATTTGTTGGCATCACAAACTGGAGGATAGCTCAAGTGCATGTGTTTTTGTGCCTGGCATCCAAATTGATATCTCTTTTTCTTTGATGAATTCCTTGTTTATTTATTTAGCAGATTTAGAGACAAAGGATTCCTGTCCATTGATTTACTACTATATGCCCACAATTGCCATGGTAAAGTATGGCAAAAACTGAGTGCTGGGGGCTGTGAATCTGATTCATCACTGATAACATTGAAGACATTGGTTCCTGGTTCTTATGCTGCTATGCATGGAAATGTTTCTCTAATTTCATTTTCAAATAGTTCATTGTTAATATAAAGAAATGCTTCTAATTTTTAAAATTTCATTGAAATAATTTGTGATTAATGTGTCCTAGTCATGCATTATTACAGGGTGTAGTGCAATATTTGCACACATTTATGCAGTAAAAAGTGATCAAGCTAAGCAACTACAGTTTTATTAAGTTTTTAAAGAGTTATTTATTTGAAAGACAGAGTTACAGAGAGAAGTAGCAGCAGAGAGAGAGAGAGGTCTTCCTCTGCCGGTTCACTCCCCAGATGGCCACAATGGCCGGAGCTCTGCCAATCTGATTCCAGGAACCAGGAGCTTCTTCCAGATCTCCCACTTGGGTGCAGGGACCCAAGGACTTGGGCCATCTTCTACTGCTTTCCCAGGCCATAGCAGAGAGTTGGATCAGAAGAGGAGCAGCCAGGACTAGAACTGGTACCCACATGGGATGCTGGTGCTTCAGGCCAGGGTGTTAGCCCACTGTGCCACAATGCTGGCCCCCAAGCAACTACAGTTTCTAATTCTTCTCCATGATTTGAGACTACCAGCTCCTCTCCTTCAGTTCTTTACACAGAACCTAATATGGTTGAATGTAGTCATCTCATTATATTATGGAACACCAGAAGTTCTTTCTGCCTCTTTGATTTTTGATACCTATTATCCAATCCCCCTCTATCCCTAGCTGCTTCCCTTCTCAGCCTCTAGTAATCACAGTTCTGTGTTCAGATCCATTATTTTCTTTCACTTCCACATGCGACAAGGACCAGGTGACATTTGTGTTCCTGCTTCTGTCTTATTTCAATTAATTTAATAATATTTTGTTCTTTTTTTGTATCTAAAAGAGGTTGCCCTGTCCATTGTTTTTCATTGATGGACAGCTAGATTGGTTTCAAATCCTGGCTGCAGTGAACTGTGTTATAGTGGCTGTGTTATGGGAAAATTGCTGTATCTTTGATATGCTCTCCTCCTTTCCTTCTAATAAAATTTCCTTATTCTATATAGCCAAGAGCAAGATAACTCTCACATGGTAGGTCAATTTTTATCTTAGTTTAATTTTTGTTATTTATTTGAAAGAGTTACAATAGAGGTAGAGACACAGAGAGGTCCTCCATTAGCTGGTTCGCTCTACAGATGACTACAAAGGCCAGAGTTATGCCATTATGAAACCTGGAGACGGGAGCTTCCTCTGGGTCTCCCACATGGGTGCATGGGCCCAAGGACTTGGGCCATCTTCTACTGCTATCCCAGGAGATAGCAGAGAGCAGTATTGGAAGAAGAGCAGCTGGAACTAGAACTGGCACCCAAATGGGATGCTGGCCCTTCAGGCCAGGGCTTTAACTCACTGCACAACAGCGCCAGCCCCAATTTTTATCCTTTTTAAGGAATGACCATACTGTTCTGCATAACATCTGTACTAACTTGTGTTTTCACCCACCATATATGATGGTTTTCTTTTCCCATGTGCTCTCTAGCATTTGTTATTTTTTATCAGTTTGGCATAAAAATGATATAGTATTGTTCATGTTTTTGTGTATTTTGAAATCAGTTAATTTGTTTATTAAATCTTTATTATTTGAAAGGTGGATTTAGAGAGAGAGGGAAAGACATAGATAGCTTTCATCTGCTGGCTCACACCCCAGAGAGTTTCAACAGTTGAGCCTGGGGCATGCTGGAGTCAGGAGCTTCATCCAAGTCTCCCACATGAGTGGCAAGGACCTGAGTCCTTCGTCCATCTTCTGCTGGTTTCCCAGGTGTTTAGCAGTGAGCTAAATTGGAAGTGGAGATTCCTAAACTCAAAGTGGAACTCAGATGTTATGCTGGCCTCACAGATTGCAGCTTTCCCCACTTGGCCACAATGCCAGCCCCTCTATCAATTTAATTCCTCAAAAATAGCTCAGTAATGTTGGCATCTATCTCATTTTGTTTTTTCTCTGTTATTATTCAACTTATTGATGTCTTATTTTTGTTCACATTATTCCTCTCAATTGCTCTACCTGAGGTGAGTAGGGCTGCTGTGTTGCTTAAATGAAGTGTATGCTTTAGATTACTCATTTAATGAGTGCATGTCATTCACATAGCACTTCACTGAAGTTCTACTATGTCCCAAATCCTCTTCTAGGCACAGAATTTAGACCACTTTTCTCTTAGGCCCAGATCTTGCCTTTAACATACTACTTGGAATTTAGTAGCTCATGAAATCTGCAGACTGCATAAATGAATGAATATTTTGAGGGCTGTGCTTTTGTGGAGGAACTTCATAGGAGACCGAAGGAATAAAATAAATCAAAAGTATCCACAGTATATAGAATGTATACTATTTTACAAGTCACAGAGAAGAAGAAGAAGAAGGAAAGTAGTAAGACTAGAAAGTTTGTGGCAAGACTAACAGGCGCTGGTCAAGAACTTAATAAGCACATTAGGAAAGCAGTAAGGTTTCTTTTTTTTTTTTTTTTTGAGGAAAAGTTTTTATTTCTAGTGATGAAATTGGCTACAGAACATTATGAAAGTTTAAAAATACAAAGAGAAATTGTCTATAATTAATAGATTCAAAATTTGACAATCAGTGAATATCATTATTAGTCATTACCAACAACAGTTATTGATTTGAAAGGCAGAGTGACAGGAAGAGGGAACCACTGCTTCACTCCCCAGACACTTGCAATAGCCAAAGCTTGACCAAGCCAAAACCAGGAACTGGGAATTCATTCTGGATGTCCCATTTGGGTGCAGGGACCCAAGCACTTCTGCCATCCTCCGTCTCCTCCCAGGGTGCACACTAGCAGAAACTTGCCTCAAAGCAGAGAAGCTACCACTCAAGCCAGGCATTTGTATATGGGATGTGGGTGTGTGGTGGTGATAGCAAGCCCTCATGGATAAAAAAAAACAAAAAAAAAAAAAAACAAAGTTATTTCTATGCCAAGGAAATTACTCTGTAGTCTTTCTCTTATAAACTACGTATTGCTGAACCTAGATAATTTTTCCTTTATTTAACAATGACATGAAAATGTCAGTTGAGTTGGCTTTCCTGAAGACCTTGTTTCTTGAATATTAGTGGCTAGCTGAGATAAATTCTTTTCATCTCTTTCTCGCTTCGGCAGCACATGTGCTCGCTTCGGCAGCACATATACTAAAATTGGAATGATACAGAGAAGATTAGCATGCCCCTGCGCAGTAAGGTTTCTTTACCTCCCTGTAGGCTCTGCTCTCCAGAGGTGAACAGGGTCCTCTAAACCCACTTGCTGCACACACAAACACCTGAGTGTTGTATTCTCCCACAGGTGTTGGAGACTGATATGGTGTTCTGATTTATATTTACATAATGGCTAGTGACATCGGGCATATTCACATGTTTTGACCATGTACATTTCTTCTGAGAAATGTCTATTCAGATCCTTGCCTGTTTCTTCACTGTATTTTTTGGAGTTTTTCCAATTCATGTAAATGTTCTGGAAATCTGTAAACATTCAGAGTTTTAATTTTTCCTGCCATCTGTTCATTGTATCTACACTCTGATGTTTACTTTGTTGTGAAGAAGTATCTTAGTTGGATATACTCAAATGTCTCTGTTTTTATTTTTGTGACTATTGCTATTGGAATCTTACCCAAAAGCTATTGTGTGTTGACAATATTTAGAGTTTCCCTATGTTTACTTGGGTTTGGGTCTTATGATTACATTTTAATTCACTGTGAGTTCACTTTCACATAGTGTAAGAGATGTTGGAGTCTCTTTTCAGGCTTCTACATATGGATAATCAAGTTCCTCTGCACCACTTGTGAAAGAGATTCTTCTTTCTCCAGTTCATTTGAGTTCCTTTGTTAAATATGAGTTGCTGGTAGAAATTTGGGTTTATTTCTATGCTACCAAGTCTTTTCCATTGAACTATGTGTCTGTTATTATATCAGTGCTAACACTTCTTCTTTTTTTTTTGCAGTATATTTATTTGAAAGGCAGAGTTACAGAGAGGTAGAGGCAGAGAGAGAGAGAGGTCTTCCATCCACTGGTTTACTCCCCAAATGGCCACAATGGCCGGAGCTCTGTTGATCTGAATCCAAGTGTCAGGAGCTTCTTCCAGGTCTCTATGCAGGTGCAGGGGCCCAAAGACTTTGGCCATTTTCTACTTTTTTCTCAGGCTATACCAGAGAGGGGTATAAGAAGTGGAGCAGCTGGGAAACATACTGGCACCCATATGAGATGCCGGCACTGCAGACGGTGACTTTACCTGCTTTGTCATAGTGCTGACCCCTGTAATATGTCTTAAAATATGGTGTGATGTCTCCAGCTTTTTTTTTGCTTTATAATATTGCTTTAGATGTTAAGCATCTCTCATGTTTCTATGTGAATTTTAGCATCATTTTTTCTAGCTCTGAGAACATCGTTGGTATGTTGATTGGGATTACATTGAATTTGCAAATTGCTTTTGGTAGTATGGATATTTTGGTATTATTCTTCCCATTCACAAACATAAGTTTTCTGTGAGACTGTCAAAAAGCCTTGACAAAAATTGGACTTTATTACACAAAAATTCATCACTTTTTGGGATCATTTAAATCCATAATTTTGCACTAATATTTGATAAATAATTAAAGACTTTGAGCATTTTAGTAGGAGAAATTAAAATATTTATCAATTTATTCAAATATTGTTTAGATGTGATATTCAAATATTGTTTAGAGCCATTGTCTGTATTCCCTCTAAATTACGATCTTTTTGCTTTTTGCCTGTTAAACTTGTCCCTTGATTCAAGAACCCTTTTTAATGTAATGTAAACTGAAAATGTCATTTCATAAGCTAAAAAAAATGACAAAGAAGGAAAAAGAAGGGAGGGAGGTTGAGTATATAATTATGTTCTCCGAATTTTTTCTATAAAACATATTGAATCATTTAAAAGCTAATTAAAATTAAACTCAAAATTGGACCATTATGACCAATATTTAAAACAAGTGATTAAAAACTGTAGATGTCTTCAATTTTGATTATCATTCTTCTTTAGAATATCTGAAAGAAATCCGGCTTCTCACTTTAAAATATACCAGTGTGTTAGAATTCAGTATTAAATGACTTTGTTTAAAAGTTTTATTTAATCTATTGCTTTAAGTAGTAATACTATGGCCATTGTAAAACAAAATCCTTATCATTTTTCATAAAACAGAAAGGGCCTTTAAAACATCATCACTAAAAATATTAAGAGACCTAAAATATAACATTCTTAAAACCCAAGTGATACCATTCAAAATTTTCAAATATGCAGGGATAGTTCATGTCAAGTAACTAAATAATTGTTAAGTGTATATATGGAATAGCTTCTATAAATTCTTTTGGCAAGGGCTGGCACTGTGGCATAGTGGGTGAGGCTGCCACCTGCAGTGCTGGTATTCCATAGGGGCATCAGTTCAAGACCTGGCTGCTCCACTTCCTATCCAGCTCTCTGCTATGGCCTGGGAAACACTATAAAATGGTGCAAGTCCTTGGGCCCCTGCACCTGCATAGGAGACCAGGAAGAGGCTCCTGGCTCCTGCCTTCCAGTCAGCACAGCTGCAGCCATGGAGGCCAACTGTGGAGTGAACCAGTGAATGGAAGACCATTCTCTCTGCCTGTCCTTCTCTCTCTGTGTAATTCTGACTTTCAAATAATATAAATAAATCTTTAAAATTTTTTTTGGCAAATAGATGAAGCTACTTGTTATACATTTCAAATAAATAGCAAACATACTAGAAAAATATATTGAATAAAATTTAAGCAACTCATAGCTATACACAGAAATTTCTCACCATAACAACATAGCAACCACTAAATTTCCAAATTCAATTTTCCACAACTTAGAATCTTTAACTCCAGAAGGAGTACAAAATTGACAGAACAGTGGCCTATGTATCAGGATACCTAATGCTAATACAGAATTATCCCTGCCACAACTTACCTATGTGACCTTGAACAATTCACTTTACTTCTCTGGGCTTGGCATTTAGCATCCTCATGTGATAAAGGAGGCTTGGATAAGATCAGTTGTACTCTATCTTGAGACTTCAATGATCTCTCAGTTTCCAAACAGGCACCTTAAGGGAAAGTAAACCTTTAGATCAAAGCTTACATTTTTAAATATAAATATATTTTAAACTGTTTCTACAACTAGTACAAAACAACACATTCAAATGTGTACCATGCCACTTTTCAATATTTGGGAATAATTAATGCATCATTTTAGAGCATTGTCTTGAGGCCAGTGCTGTGGTGTAGCTAGTAAAGCCACTGCATGCAGTGGGGGCATCCCACATGGAGGCCGGTTCAAGTCCAGGCTGCTCCATTTTCCATTCAGCTGTCTGCTATAGCCTGGGAGAGCAGTAGGAAGTTGGCCCAAGTCCTTGGGCCCCTGAATCTGCATGGGAGACCCTGAAGAGGTCCTGGCTCCTGGTTTCAGATTGGCATATCTCTGACCTTTTAGGCCATCTGGGGAGTGAACCAGCAGATGGAGGACCTCTCTCTCTCTCTCTCTTCCTCTTGTTCACTATCTGTGTAACTCTGACTTCCAAATAAATAAATAAATAAATCTTTTAAAAAATCAAAAGAATATTGTCTGGCACACAGTGAACCACTAAGTACAAGATATTATTAGTAATATTAGATTGAAATATTGAAATAAACTAGGCAATAAGCCTTAAGATGCAAATTAATACCAAGAAATATAATCTCAAATTTCTGTGTTCAACAAGGTAGTCTCTTTTCACTACTAACTTTATACTAAATAAGATATTTTGATATTTTGTTAAGAGTAAATTTATCGGGGGCCAGCGCCGTGGCTCACTTGGTTAATTCTCCACCTGTGGTGCTGGTATCCCTTATGGGCAAAGTGTTCTAGTCCTGGTTGCTCCTCTTTCAGTCCAGCTTTCTGCTATGGCCCGGGAAGGCAGTAGAGGATGGCCCAAGTGCTTGGGCCCTGCACCCGGATGGGAGACCAGGAGAAAGCACCTGACTCCTGGCTTTGGATGGGCACAGCTCCAACTGTGGCAGCCATCTGGGGACTGAACCAATGGAAGGAAGACCTTTCTGATTTCTCACTGTATATAACTCTACCTGTCAAATAAAAAAAAATTATTAGTTTTTCATAAAAACTGCAGTATTGAAAAAGTTCTAAAATCCCTCTAATTCTAAATGTCTGTGACTGCTAACTCATTAGCACATATTGCATTCTTTACATCTGGGTAATCATGACAATTCACTTTTAAATGATTAACAGATCTGCTGTTATATATAAATACATGCTTTTCCGAAAATCATACAATAAGCAGGCTACATACTTTACTTCAAGTAGAACTGCCATATCCAGTCCTACAATTGTAAATAAGACAGTTTCAATTGTTCAGCATTATCAATTATAAATTCCAATCGTGTAGCAATACTCATAAGAATTTAGGGGGCCGATGCTGTGGAGTAGCAAGTAGAGCTGTGGCTTGCAGTGCTGACATTCCAATTGGGTGCCAGTTCAAGTCCTGGCTACTCAAATTACTATCCATCTTTTTAGGCAAGTAAGACTTACTATCCAGCAGTAGAGGATGGCCCAGGCCCTTGGGCTCCTGCACCTGCATAGGAGACCCAAAAGAAGCTGCTGGCTCCTGGCTTTGGATTGGCAGAGCTCCAGCCATTGTGGCCAAATGGGGAGTGAACCAGCGGTTGGAAGACTGCTCTCTCTCTCTCTCTCTCCTTCTCTGTGTAACTCTGATTTTCAAGTAAAATAAATGAATCTTTTTTTAAAAAGGATGAAATAAAAAGGAAGATGAAGATTACAAAATTGTTTAATTTTTTTAATAAATATAAATTTCCAAAGTACAGCTTTTGGATTACAGTGGCTTCCCCTCCCCCAAAACATCCCTCCCACCCATAATCCTCCTATTTCCTGCTTCCTCTCCCATCCCAGAAGATTACAAAATTGTATGAAGGACATTTGTACAGTAAACAAATATACTGATTTCCAATGCAATATTTGAATACTTGAAGCAGGAAGGCTAAGTACTTCTTTGCCAAAATAACATGTTTTCTCCAGTGTAAAACCCATTTGCCATCCCAATACACAAAGGGATTTGGGGCAAGAAGGAAAAAAGAAGTCCACACATGCAGAAATTTTAAGCAAAACAAAATAGAGAATGTATTTAGTTTCATGTAAATCACATGAGAATTAATAGTATTCTACCAATTTGCAACAAATATTTTTAACTTTAATGAATGAATGAACTTTCAGTTACATAGCAGGAAACTTCTACCCTCTCCCATAAAACTGAAAGAGAAACTTTTTAAAAGTAAAAACTGATGAAAGAATTCTGCAATACATGTTAATGTTAAGTAGCCCAGCAGAGTTTATTTAGAAATACAAACACACACACAGAAAATAAATACATTAAAATCTTACTGAATAGTCCAGTAATAGTTCAGGATCCAATATGTGTGCAAAAGATTCTGGATTTCCCAGTCACTTTGTATAGGAAATGATGTGCTTTGCTATGTAGCATGTAACTTTAGATTCCTGAACACCTCCACTTTGCTTCTTACCCTGAGTCCCAGCAAATACAGGAACACAGCTGTTGAGTCATTCATTTTCTGGATTTGGGAATATCAAAGAATTAATGAGTATAGAAAGTTGTACAGCAAAGACCAAGAATATCCAAGGGAGGTCAGGAAAATCAATTGAACAAGTCAAAATACTATGAATGTATACTGAATGCTCTGTTTTTAATATGTCTTACTTACCTAAAAAGACATGAGGGCTATTGCTCTCTCTCTTAATACAACTAAGGAGAAGATATCACCAATGCTCAAGAAAAATGAATACACAGCAGAGCTAATACAAAATCCCCAAATTCCAAAATAGAAAAACTGGATATGCACTCCTTACACACACCCTGAAGTGGCAATGAAGTAGAACAAATCTAAAATTAGAAAAAAATCTTTTTTTAAAGATTTATTTATTTATTTGAAAGTCAGAGTTGCACAGAGAGAGGCAGAGAAGAGAGAGGGGTCTTCCATCCACTGGTTCTCTCCCCAGTTGGCTGCAATGGCCAGAGTTGTGCCAATCCAAAGCCAGGAGCAAGGAGCTTCTTCCAGGTCTCCCACATGGGTGCAGGGGCCCAGGACTTGGGCCATCTTCTACTGCTTTCCCAGGCTATAGCAGAGATCTGGATCCATATGAGCTGCCAGCACTGCAAGTGGTGGCTCTACCCACTATGCCACACCGCTGGCCCCGAAAATTCTTGTCAAATTAAGAACATTTAACCTTTGTTTTAGAGTGCATTATTAAAATATCTAAACTGGGGGAATACATAATTTCTTTCTTTAGAAATCAGAAGAGAAAAAGAACACTTCAAGCCTACTGTGACACCACACAGAAGGAATGGAGAATCATGATCCCAATTAGCCTAGGGACAGAATAAAAGGGAGGGAAATAGGAACAACAGAATTAAGATGAATAAGCTTTGACAGCTGAGGGAATCTGAATGTAAAGAAAAGGCATGCAGTTAACTGAAACAATAGAGATAATTCTGAGAGGAAAAAACATTGTTAAGTCATATTAATGGGGCCAGAGCTGTGACTTAGTAAAGTAAAAAAAAAAAATCTAAAATTTGTTTTTAAATTATATAATTAAAAAAGATAAAAAAGATGTTCAATCTTAAGTCTCTACAGCATAAGATATACATCAATTTTCCCAGGTTCTATTTGCATTTATTAACAAAGTTTCATGGGTGTAATCACTAAAGTGGCTCCAATAAGTCTTTTTATAAAAATTATTTTTTATTTTGACAGGCAGAGTGGACAGTGAGAGAGACAGAGAGAAAGGTCTTCCTTTTTCTGTTGGTTTACCCCCTAGTGACCGCTGCCGCCAGTGTGCTGCAGCTGGCACATGGCACTGATCCAAAGCCAGGAGCCAAGTGCTTCCTCCTGGTCTCCCATGCAGGTACGGGGCCCAAGCACTTTGGCCATCCTCCATTGCACTCCTGGGCCATAGCAGAGAGCTGGACTGGAAGTGGAGCAACTGGGACAGAATCTGGCTCTCCCAGCAGGACTAGAACTTGGTGTGCCTGCACCGCAGGTGGAGGATTAGCTTATTGAGCCATGGAGCCTGCCTCCAATAAGTCTTAACCTGGGATGCAACTAAATTTAACAAGGATACTCAATAGGAATTTTAGAAGAATTCCAAAATATGTATCAGAATAAAAATAAATACTTTACTTGGTACATCTCATTTTAACTATACTATTGTCTAAATTTCCAAATGTCAGATGTACTAAAAAAATCCCCAAAGCAGCAGAGTTGGTCCGACATGATGAGGAATAAAATAAAGAAAATGAGAATTCGCAGATCCCAGATTAAAATAACCAAGAAGGCCCAATAAAAGAAAACTCAATGTCTTCATACACTAACATTTATTACCTCAGATTTATTTAACAAAAAGGTGATTATTCCAGCTACATCCTATTAGGTAGCCCAATTTTACCTGCTAAATCCATTTAAAAAAAGCACCTCATGATATATTACTAAAATCATATTGCTATATGCCATCCACCATGTCCACTGTACCTTATACCTAATGTTAACAGATCTGATGAAAATCAGTAGATAAATGATGTGTCTTAACCACGTGTGGGAAATGTCTTTTGTTCAACGTTTTTCCAAAAACCCCTCAGTCTCAGTTTGCCTTCACCTTGAAAAGACACTTCTGAGGTTTACTAATCAGTCCAGCTTCTTCGGGCCTCCCTCCAATGCAAGGGGCTAAAATCCATCAAAATAAACTCTAGGCACTGTCCTTGTGCTCCCAGTGACTTTTTCACTCTAGGGGCTCACAAACCTTCTAAATTCTTTAGATCACCTGTGATGTCCATTAGTTCTCAAAGACTATGATGCAAGTAATTTCCCCTCTTGGAACCTTGTTATTAACTGTGCTGTATGAGAAATGAAGTCTCCTACACACCTTGTGCTTATGATTCTCCAAACCATGTTGCCTGCTAGGACTTTGGCCATGAATATAGGACAGCAATACCTGAACATGATTACTGAGATCTCCTTAATAAAGGATAGACTGGGGCCAGCACTGTGGTGCAGTGGTGTAATCCTTTACCTGCAATGCTGGCACCCCATATGAGCACCAGTTCTAGTCCCCATTTCTCCTTTTCCCATCCAGCTCTCTGCAATAGCCTGGGAAAGCAGTAGAAGCTGTTCCAAGTGCTTTGGTCCCTGCCAAAATATGGGAGACCTGGAAGCTCCTAGCTCAGATTGGCCCAGCTGCAGACTTTGCAGTCATTAGGGGAGTAAATGAGCATATGGAAGACCTTTCTGTGTCTCTTCTTCTCACTCTCTGTAAGTAAACCTGTCAACTACATAAATAAATTCCTTATATATATATTTACATTTATTTATATATTTATGTATATAAATATATTCATATATAAAATATATTATAATTTATCATACAATATATTATATAATATATAATTATAAACAGATAATATTATATAATTTATTATATGTATTTTATATATATATATATATATATTATTGAGATGACTTCAATAGCCAGAGTGTGGCCAGGTTGAAACCAGGAGCTTTTCCTCTGATGTGTGTCCCAGGAACCCAGGTACTTGGAGCATCTTTCACTGCTTTTTCAATCCATTGGTAAGGAGCTGGATCAGAAATAATTATTTATATATAAATAACAAATTCATATATAATATATACAATTATATATTTATAATAATTATATGCAATTCTATATTATGTATAGAAATATATAGTATAATATATAATATATATTATAATATAAATATATATATATGATGGACCAAAATATGGTATTCTCCATTTGGCAGAAGGGACAGGCTCCAATATCTACTGTCTATGTCAGTATGTCAGCATAATGCAGGAGGTAACCCCTCTACCAAATAAGAAAATCTATTTCAGTTCAGCTGGACATCATTCTGCTGACTGTTGACCTTATTACTGTTAGTCTGGATGCTTTCATTGGTTGCAATCCAGAGACCCAATTTTCCCATAGATATAAACATCAGCAAACATGAAAATTTGGTAAGAAAAGCTTAAACTGAGAGTTATGATTAATAACTATTTTTTTTAATTTTTATTTAATGCATATAAATTTCCAAAGTACGACTTATGGATTACAATGGCTTCCCCCCCATACCGTCCCTCCCACCCACAACCCTCCCCTTTCCCACTCCCTCTCCCCTTCCATTCACATCAAGATTCATTTTTGATTATCTTAATATACAGAAGATCAGCTTAGTATACATCAAGTATGGATTTCAACAGTTTGCTCCCACACAGAAACATAAAGTGAAAAATAATAGATGATTTTTTTTTAAATGATGATGAAATCAGAGCAGACCTATTGTCATGTTTAATCCCAGTGAGAGTCAAGTTGGGAATTGATAATTTCTTTTTTTTTTTTTAACAGAGGATCAGTTTAGTATGCATTAAGTAAGGATTTCAACAGTTTGCACCCCCATAGAAACACAAAGTGAAATATATTGTTTGAGTACTCGTTATAGCATTAAATCTCAATGTACAGCACATTAAGGATAGAGACCCTACATGAGGAGTAAGTGCACAGTGACTCCTGTTGTTGACTTTACCAATTGACACTCCTGTCTATGGCATCAGTAATCTCCCTATGCTCCAGTCATGAGTTTCCAAGGCTATGGAAGCCCTCTGAGTTCTCCGACTCTTATCTTGTTTAGACAAGGTCGTAGATAACCCTACGGTTCGACCCAGCCATCCCACTCCTTGGAATTTACCCAAAGGAATTTAAATTGGCAAACAAAAAAGAGGTCTGCACCCTAATGTTTATTGCAGCACAATTCACAATAGCTAAGACCTGGAACCAACCTAAATGCCCATCAACGATAGACTGGATAAAGAAATTATGGGATATGTACTCTTTAGAATACTATACCGCAGTAAGAAACAACGAAATCCAGTCATTTGCAACAAAATGGAGGAATCTGGAACACATCATGCTGAGTGAAATAAGCCAGTCCCAAAGGGACAAATACCATATGTTCTCCCTGATCAGTGACAACTGACTGAACACCAAGAGGGAAACCTGTTGGAGTGAGGTGGACACTATGGGAAATGGTGGCTTGATCAGCATAGCCCTGACTGTTAATGAACAACTTAATACATTATCCCTCTTAGTAGTTTTTTTTATCTGTTCTACTTAATATGACTGGTTTAGATCTGTAATTGATGCACAGTTATTCTTAAGTGTTGAAAATTAACTGAAATGTGATCCCTGTTGAACATGGTGGTGGGAATGGGAGAGGGAAGAGATGTATAATTTGGGACATGCTCAGGCTGACTTGCCCCAAGTGGTGGAGTTGGAAGCATACCAGGGGATTCCAATTCAATCCCATTGAGGTGGCATGTACCAATGCCATCTCACTGTTCCAGGTGATCAGTTTCAGTTCACAGTTGGTCATGGTGGAGGGACTGGGAGTCAAAGGGAGCACATAGACAAGTCTAGTACCTGCTAACGCTAACCGATGGAGTAAATAAAGGGGAGAGTGATCCAACATGGGAAGTGAGATACTCAGCAGACTCATAGAATGGCAGATGTCCTAAATAGCACTCTGGCCTCAGAATCAGCCCTAAAGGCATTTGGAGCTGGCTGAAAAGCTCATGAGAGTATTTCAGGCATGGAAAGCCAAGACACTCTGGCAAAAGATCTCTGCGAGTGAGATCCCAGTGGAAAGAACAGGTCATCAAAGAAGGAGGTACCTTTCTCTGAAGGGAGGAGAGAACCTCCACTTTGACTATGACCTTGTCTAAACAAGATTAATAACTATTTTAACAAAATTTCTCAGAACCCATCTAATCCAAACCTTGGACAATTGGAAGACATTGTACTTGGCCCACCCATAATCAAAATGGATTCTAAATCCTTCAACTGCAAGGAGAGTATCATAGACATTAATGCTCCAAACAGATCCAGTTCTCTGCTAATGTGTCTGGAAAAGCAGCACAGGGTGACTCAAATATTGGGGCTCCAGCACCCTTGTGAGAGACCTGGAAGAAGCCCCTGGCTCCTGATATCAGTCTGGCCTAGCCTCAGTCATTGCAGCCATTTGAGGAGTGAACAAACCAGGAGGAAGATCAATCTCTCCCATTCTCTCCATCTAGTGCTGCCTTTCAAATTCATAAAAGGATCTTTAAGAAAATAGATCACTTCAATAAATTTGCCATTGCTCAGTCATGATGACTTTTACTACCTTCAGTTCTTTTTCAAAAGATTTATTTATTGGAAAGGCAGATAGAGGAGCTGGTGGTTGTGGTGCAGTGGACAAAGCTGCTATCTGTTACATTGGCATCCTGTATGTGCACCAGTTTAAGTACCAGCTATTCCATTTCTGATCCAGCTCCTTACCAATGGACTGAAAAAGCAGGGAAAGATGGCCCAAGTGCCTGGGATGCTGCCACGCACATTGCAGGAAAAGCTCCTTGCTGCCATGCACATCGGAGGGAAAGCTCCTGGCTTCAACCTGGCCACACTCTGGCTATTAAAGTCATCTCAAAAATGAATTAGGTGGTGGAAGATTTCTGTCTCTCCCTCTCTCTGTAACTCTTTCAAGTAAGTAATTAAATATTTTAACATGATAAAAAAGGCAGAGACACACAGAGACAAAGAGAGAAGGAAAGAGAAGCAGAGAGATCTCCCATCTGCTGGTTTACTTTCTATATGGCTACAACTGTGCAAGACCAGGTTCTCAAGTCCCCATTGAGGTTACAGTTCTCCAATTTGACGACAGGAATGAAAGAATTTGAGCTATTATACATTGCTTCCCAGGGATATTAACATGAAGCTGATTAGGAAGTGTAGTACCCAAAACTCAGATTAGCACTGCAATATAGGCTGTGGGCATCTGTTGTGACTGCTAACAAATTGGAAATCCTAGAGTAAAAATCAACATATTCCTGGACATACACAATATACCAAAATTGAGTCATGAAGACACATAGAAAAGCTAAACAAATCAAAAACCAAGACAGAGATTGGATGAGTAATAAAGACCCTCCCAACAAGCAAAAGTCCAGGATCAGACAGCCTCACTATTGAATTCTACAGGACTTTTAAAGAACTAATGCTTCTCAAACTATTCAACACAATTGAAAGAGAGACAATCCTCTCAAACTCCTTCTATTAATCCTGCATCACCTTAATTCTTCAACTAGAAAAAGATACAGTGGAGAGAGAGTACTATAGAAAAATATCCCTGATGGGGGCCAGTGCCATAGCACACTGGGTTGATCCTCCACCCGTGGAGACGGCATCCCATATGGGTGCCAGTTCTGGTCCCGGTTGCTGCTATTCCAGTCCAGCTTTCTGCACTGGACTGGGAGGGCAGTGGAGGATGGCCCAAGTGCCTGGGTCCCTGCACCCGCATGGGTGACCAGGGAGATGCTCCTGACTCTGGCTTCCGATTGGACCAGCACTACCTGTTGGGCCATATGGAGCATAAACAAGCAGATAAAATACTTCTGTCTCTCTGCCTCTGCCTCTCCATCTCTGTAACTCAATCTTTCAAATAAATAATTCTTTTGAAAAGGTCAACAAACAATAAAGGCTGGTGGAGAGGGAGAGAAAAAGGTACCCTAATCCACTGTTGGTGGGAATGAAGCTAGTGCAACCATTATGGAAGGCAGTATCAAAGTTCCTCAGAAATCTGAAAACAAACATACCATGTGATCCTGCCATCTGACTACTGGGAATTTATCTGCATGAAATGAAATAGAATATGCACAGGCATGAGTTATCTGTACCCTCATGTTTATTACAGCTCAATTCACAATAGCTAACATGAAATCAACCCAGATGTCCATCAACTGGTGACTGGAACAAAAATATGAGCTATATATACAGTGTAAAATACTATTCAACCATAATTGAGAATGAAATCCCATCTTCTGTAACTAAATGGATGAACTGGAAACAAGTATGCTTCATGAAAGAAGCCAGTCCCCAAAAGACAAATACCATATGTTTTCTCTGACTGGTGGTAATTAATATATAGACAACAAAAAGCAGCATATGAGTTAAATTGACATTTTGAGATTTGAGTATTGTTCATAGCACTTTTCTGTACTCTTTGATAGAGTACACAACATATACTCATTGATATTTCTGCTACTACTTGCTGAATTCTTTATTTTGTAGAGGGTTAAAGCTTGTGATTCTAAAATAAAATCAAAGCATGCAGCTGTCAAAATTAAAAGAAAATAAAACAAGAAGGAGGGAGTTGGAAATATGAGAACAAGGGAAGATAGGATAGGATGTTATCAGTTTGCTCTTCAATCTGTATATATAAATTACATGAAATTTGTTCACTTAATATGCATTTAAAAATATAAACTTAACACTGGAAGAAAAAGACCTGAGATCAGTGTTTTCTGGATTACCACTAATAAAATTTAGTCTTCATTTATGTCTGACCATATTTAATTTCTTATTTATTTATTTTATAAGAAAATTAACATCACCATTCCTAACAAGTCCATCCTGCTTCATCCATATCTATCAGTTCCCACTATGCTAATAATTTCTCATGAACTTAAATCCATATCATCTTAAAAAGATGCAATGTGGGGCTGGCGCTGTGGCATAGCAGATAAAGTTGTTGCCTGCAGTGTTGGCAAGCCATATGGGTGCCAGTTCAAGTCGCGGCTGCTCCACTTCTGAACCAGCTCTCTGCTATGTCCTGGGAAAGCATTAGAAGGTGGCCCAAGTCCTTGGGGCCTTGCACACATGTGAAAGACCCTGAAGAAGCTCCTGGCTTCAGATTGACACAGACCAGTCATTGCGGCCAACTGGGAGTAAACCAGCTGATGGAAGACCTCTCTGTCTCTGTCTGTCTGTCTCTCTCTCTCTACCTCTTCTCTATTTGTGCAACTCTTTCAAATAAATAAATTAATATTTAAGAAAAAAGCCTGATTCATGTTATTATTTATGTGTTTTAGAGGCTTTGCAGATGTTGATTACATGTGCCATGAAAACCCATTAAAATGCAAATCCTATAAGAGGCAACTCCATGTGCACTAAACTGGTAAAATCCAGTGCATGTGTTGAGAAAAACACACTAGCAATACATTTCAAAAAGCTGTGAAATATTATAAGTGGCTGTCAAAAGCTAAAAATCTGACAATGACTCATTATGTCATTTATTTATATATAATGCTGAGAAAATCAGAAGTATTTGTTAAAACTTCTGCTAAAATGCACTAGATTTATAATTTTTAAATGCATCTTTCCTAGATGTAATGCAGTCCTGTACTACTTTAGAGTATCAGAAATTTAAAATGTTGGACTGGTGCTGTGGTGGAGCAGGTTAACACCCTGGTCTGAAGCGCCAGCATCCCATATGGGGGCCGGTTCAATACTCAGCTGCTCCACTTCTGATCCTGCTCTCTGCTATGGCCTGGCAAAGTAGTAGAAGGTGGCCCAAGTCCTTGGGCCCCTGTACCCATCTGGGAGACCGGGAACTAGCTCCTGGCTCCTGGCTTCAGATCAGCACAGCTCTGGCAGTTGCAATCAATTAGGGAGTGAACACCAGATGGAAGACCTCTCTCTTTCTCTCTGTCTATCCTCTCTGTCTGTAACTCGACTTGTACATAAATAAATAAATCTTTAAAACAATTAAGAAATTTAACATGTGAAAGGTTTTTAAAAATGTATTTCTTTATTGTGAGGCAGAGTTACAGATATAGAGAGGAAGAGATAGAGAGGTCTTCTATCAACTGGTTCACCCCTAAATGGCCAGAATGGCTGGAGCTGGGCCGATCTGAAGCCAGGTGCCAGAAGCCAGGAGTCAGCAGCTTCCTCCAGGTCTCTCACATGGGTGCAGGGGCCCAAGAACTCAGGGCATATTGCACTGCTTTCCTAGGCCATTAGTAAAGAGCTGGATTGGAAGTGCAGGAGCAGGGACTCAAACTGGTGCCCATGTGGGATGCTGGTGCTGCAGGTGGATGCTTAATCTACTATGCCACAGAGTGGGCCCAGTGAATGGTTTTAGGAAGACATCTTTCATGTAGACTAGGCTGCAATATTGCAAGGTAAGGTTTAGCTTTTATTCCCACACATCAGTATTCATCTTTTAGCAACTATAAATACTGAATATCATACATATAGACATAAATATAGGTAACTGCAGATTTTGTTGTCATTCTTTCTAATTCTCTTTTTAATGTCTGCTAATAGGTCATCTTATGGATTATTATATTGATGTTACCCATACACAACCATCAGGCATTTCCACTGTTGAATGTGTTTATGAGTACAGGTAGATTTGTGTGTACATGAATGCACATTTGATGGAGATAGCACTGACAGTAATACTGTGAGAAATCCTAACGCTGATTCCAAACTTTCTGTCCTCCGCAGAGATGGCTGTCATTGAAGTAGACCACAGGGCCCCTTTTGCTGTTATGGACTGAAATGTGCCTCCCTAAAACTCTAACACGGAAGTGCTAACCAGCAACATGACTCTACCTGAAGAAAGTGCTTTTAAGCAGATCAAATGGTAGATGTGTCTGTCACATCGGAGAAAGGCTTCTGGAAAAATCGAGCCTATTTAAGCACCTTGATCTGATATTTTCAAGCTCTACAACTCTGAGAAGTAAAATTCCATGATTTAAATCATATTCTCTGTGGTATTTTCTTAGCAAATTAATATATCCTCATTTCTGCCAGCATTTTCTATTGTCATCCAGAAGGTCCTAGTGATTAGCAGAGAAATATAGAAACTAAAAACTGTGATTTTAGATTATCAAGTATCTACTAACACAAAAAGATCCCAGAAGCCACCTACTACCATCGTCCAGGACCCAGAAAAAAAACAGGAAGGAGTCAAGTTGCAGGGCAGTAGAAAAAAGTGAATAATGAAAGATCACAGCAGAAGTAAATAAGGAAGTGTTTGGTGCTGTGGTGTAGTGGATTAAAGCCTTGACCTGCTGTGCATGCATCCCATATGTTGCTGCTAGGAGACCAGGTGCTCCACTTCCAATCCAGCTCCCTACTAATGCACC
The DNA here is from genome assembly GCF_051225735.1 of Oryctolagus cuniculus. Lineage (NCBI taxonomy): Eukaryota > Metazoa > Chordata > Mammalia > Lagomorpha > Leporidae > Oryctolagus > Oryctolagus cuniculus. The sequence continues at coordinate 217,841 of NW_028301686.1, forward strand.
TGGGAAATTGGTGGAAGATGGACCGTGTTCTACGGTGCTGGCACCCACATGAGAGACTTGGAAGAAGCATCTGGCCTTTCCAATAAATAAATAAATCTTAAAAATATAGAAACAGTGTTAGCACTGTTGGAAAACAGACTCATAGTTCAGTGTAAAAGTATAGGCAGCTGAAATAAACCGACTTTTCTACAGGCAACTCCTATTTAACAAAGGAAAGAAAACAAACAGGAGAAAGAAGAACCCCTTTAGCATATGGTTTAAAGGAAAGTGATTATCCATATGTAGAAGCCTGAAAATATACCCAAAACCTCATACACTATGTAAAAGCAACTCAAGGTGAATTAAAAGTCTAAATATAAAACCAGAAACTAAGTAAACATATGAGAAACTATAAAACATAAGCATAGATAACAGTTTTGGGTAAGATTCCAAAAGCACAAGTAACAAAAATAAAATATAGAAATTTGAGCATATCATATTAAGATACATCTTCACAACAAAGTAATCAACAGAGTGAACATACAATGGACAGAATGGCAGGAAACATTGAAAACTCTGATTATGACAAAAGATTGATAGCCAGAACATACATATATAGAACTGGGAAAATCTCCAAATAAGAAGCAAAATGTACAGCTAAGAAATGGGCAAGGATCAAAACAGATGTTTCTCAGAAGAAGAAATCTCAATGGTCAAGACATAGATGAACATGCCCAATATCACTAGCCATTAGGGAAATGTAAATCAAAACCAATAGCAGACTCCATCTGTGGGAGAAGACAATGCTTGGGTTTTCATTTGTGCAACAAGTGGGTTTAGAGGACCCTGTTCACCATAAGAGGGCAGAGTCTACATGGAAGTAAGGAAACCTTAATGTTTTCCTAATGGGCTTGTTAAATTCTTGACCAGTGCCTATTACCTTTGCCGCAAACTTTCCAGTCTCACTACTTTCCTGCTTCTTCATCTTCGCTGTGGCTTGCAAAAACAGTGTACCTTCTATATACGGAGGATACTTTTGTTTTGTTTTATTCCTCCTATCTCATGATGTTCCTCTAAGAAATCACAACCCTCCAAGTATTCATTAATTTATGCAGTCTGCAGTTTTCATGGGCTACTACATGGCAAAGTACTAGGTTAAAGGAAAGGTATAGGTCAGGAACTGAGCAAAGTTCACAATGATGAAGCCATTGGGGAAATGAACCTGATGGAAGACCTCTCTCTCTCTCTCTTGCCTCTCCTTCTCTCTCTGTGTAACTCTGATTTTCAAATAAATAAATAAATCTTTAAAAACTAACAAAATATACTAAAAACCTGGTGGCAACACCTTTCTATCAGAACATGTGAAGCACTCAAACACAGTTTGTCCCAGAAAGTCAACCATAAGGGCATATCGTCTACTGCACTTGTGGACATCTCTGAGGGAGGTAAGGGGCACTTATTTCTTCCCCTCTTCTTTCTTACCACTCTCACAGTTATAACTTCTATCGATGCTTCCAAAGACCAGTCTCTATGAAATTGTAGAACTAATATCCTCCCATGTCAAAAGTGTCATGGGTTTAAACACAGAACCCAAAATAAGATAAGTAACTGGCCTTCTTAATTACACAGTGTGGAATGTAAGATTCTCAGTGGAGCACTGGGTAATATAAAGTGCTGGGCAGAGAAAAACTGTTACTTATCTGTATTTATGATGCTGTAATTCTCCTCTTTATGCAAACTCAGATTAAAAGAGCTCCCGTTAGTGGGCAGCACTGTTGCATAGTGGGTAAAGCTACTGCTGCCTTGTCAGCATCCTATATGGGTGCCGGTTGGGATCCTGGCTGCTGCACTTCCCATCCAGCTCTCTGCTGTGGACTGGGAAAACAGTAGAAGTTGGCCCAAACCCCTCATCTCCTGCACCCACCTATGAGACCTGGACAAAGTTCTGCCTTTCAAATAAATAAATAATTATTTAAAAAAACAGCTTCATCTCAGAAGGAGCTCCTGGCTACTGGCTCCAAATTGGCATACCTCCAGCTATTGCTGCCAATTGGGGAATGAACCATCGGATGGAAGACCTCTCTCTCTTTCTCTCTCTCTCTCTCTCCTCTCTGTGTAACTCTTTCAAATGAATAAATAAATCTTTAAAAAAGTAGCTCCAGTTATTGACAACACAGTAGACTTGCATTAATTTTGGTTCCCTTCTCACTTTGCAAAGGGATCAGTGGCAGGTCAAAACAGTTGACAGCCTTGCTAACAGGAGAAGAGATAGCTGAAGACAGAAAATGAAAAGCAGCCAAATACATCATCAAAGAAAGAGAAGTGGACCCCATCCAACACAAACCTTTAAAAGTGGATGCTCACAATTAATGAGTGAAACAGCTGCCCACTGAAATCTTGTCTAGGGAGGGAAGATGTCCTAAGTTCTGCTTTTGTAAACTCCAGTCATAAATCTGTCCTAATAAATCTGTCCCTGGCATCTCTTTTACAAACATACTGGACCCACTGACCATTGGAAATGTGGTTCTAATCATGTAGGCTGCCATTTAAACCCACCAATGCTGTAACAGCTAAGAAACTTGAATTTGATGCTCAATTCTCAGGAAATCATTCCAGCTGAGCCTAGGGCCATTAATAGAAACTCCTTGGATCCTCCACTGTCTCTGTGCCTGTTTGAAAGAAGGGAGATTTCCCACCCCATGTTTCTGGAACAGCTTCAAATTCCACATTGGAAAAATTTGATAATTAATACTTGAGAGGGATCAACACACAAAGCAGCTATTCACGCTTCACACTGCTCCCCACCAGGAAGATGAGGTGCAGGATGAGAGCAGTGGGGCAGATCCTAGACAGATCCTCCTGCCCACCCCTCTGCTGCCCCAGGCTCCCTCCTGAGGGCCATCCAGCCCCACCCTGCAGGAACCAGCCCAGGAAACATCAAGAGACCAGGCCAGACTGCATTCTGAGACCACCCACAGTGGGAACCCGGCTTATTTAACTGTGGAGATCAGGAGTCTTTCTGCCTTCCTTCCCTGTGAGTGCAGGTTCCCAGAACACTGCCCCCTCTCTCCTGTAACCACTAAATAAAGCACATTAGGGACAGTTTAGGTGAGGTACTGCAGGAGAGAGTCCGGGCACTTTGAGCCTGGGAAATAGAGGTGGGAGACAGAGCAGCCCGGGTCCCAGCCCTGACCTCGGGAGAAGCTGCCAGGATCGCTGGCACACTTCTCCCACATGTGTCTCCGCCCCTTCCTGCATGCCAAACCTGCAGCAGAAAGTCCCTGGAGCAGGTACCCTTTCTTCCAGATACACGGGGAGTGAAATTGGGAGTGTGGAGAAGAGAGTCCCTGGCATGTGGGACCCACAGTTGGTGGATGAAGAGGGAAGAAGCAGCAGGAGGCAGGCTCAGGGTGAGCACTCGGAAACTGCCTGGGATCGCACGTGCAGAGCAGGAGTTGCAGTAAATGCCAGAGAAGGAGCAGCATAGCCCCCAGGGTTGACACTGATCAAGGAATGAACTCCCCTGGTCCAACTCTGAGCCCCAGGGACTGGCAGTGGCAGGTGCATGCCCACAGGTATTTGGAAAGCAGAATACCTCGGAGCTACTGGGAACTCTGGGAAATGGAGTCCAGGCTGCAGCATCCCTAGAGACACCAGCTGTTCCTCCAAAAAGCTGCAGTCAGGGGTGGGTGCCCACAACCAGAGGGCATTTGCTTTTGTTAAGTCCCTCCTTCCTTTCCTTCCCACACCAAAATCTCAGGGATCAGTTGCTGTTCCTTTCCTGCATCAAATCTGAAAGAGTGACACTCACTTCTGCTAACTGACCCCAAATCCTGGCTCCCTCATAACCTCTGTCTCTTCCAGAAAAAATCTTATTTACTACTTTGGCCCTAGAAATCATAAATGACTATGATAGAATGTAACTTTTAACAGAGGTGTAGAAGGCATGGTTTAATATCCAGTTTTGAGAATACAATTTTCATTTGTGTTTTATTGATGTTTATACTTCTTTTAAGATTCATTTTTTTATTTAGAAGTCAGAGTAACAGAGAAGGAGAGGCACAGAGAGAGAGAGAGAGAGAGAGAGAGGTGTTTTCCATCTCCTGCTTCACTCCTCAATTGGCAGCAGCAGCACAGCGCTGACCCCTTATAGTTCTTTACAAATCATTTTACACTGTCTTTTTATTCATCTAGTAAAGAGACAGAAGAATGGACACAGAGCTAACTCTATCCAAAATCTTGCTTGTATTGCATCAGAATACAAAATTTGGGAAGGAAGAAGGCAAAACTGACTCAGACCCAGAAAACATGTAGGAAATTGCCACTCAAGAAACCAAAAGTCAGCTGAGGCACCCAAAACAATGACAGCAAGCCAGAATTGGAGCAAGCCAACAGCTGTGCCCTGAGTGAAAAAGACCATTCCTCTTGTGCCCTGAACTCAATATTGCCGGCTCAAAACAAAAGCTCACATCAGAAAATTCATTACAAACCATGATACATAAGAAAAAAGAGAAAAAAGCCAAAGAAATGCAAAAATCCATAATGATATTGGGCTTGATTTAGTCGCAGGGAAACCGGCCGTTCCCGGATTCATTCACCCCTCCAGCTGACTGCTTGTGGAATTCTGACTGAATTAACCTGAAAATCACAGTGAAACTCAGTTTGGAGGCAATTAATATCTGTCACCTCAGCCAAAGTGTTCCATTTGATTTTCCAAAACACAAAAACTCACCTTGGTCATGTTGCCTGTAAATTTCTAAGCTTCAAACGCCTATTTGTTTTGTGTTTTATTTTATAATGGCTACTCTGCCCACAGTCTTGTTTGTATGGCGTCAGAATACAACATTTGGGAAGGAAGAAGGCAAAACAAACTCAGACCCAGAAAACACTTAGGAAATTGCCGCTCAAGAAACCACAAATCGGCTGAGGCACTCAAAACTACGACAGCAAGAGGCACCCAAAACATTTAGGAAATTGCCGCTCAAGAAGCCAAAAGTCACTGAGGCACCCAAAACAATGACAGCAAGCCAGAATTGGAGCAAGCCAACAGCTTTACCCTTTTTGAAAAAGAACCTTCCTCTTGTGCCCTGAACTCCATATTGCAGCCTCAAAACCAAAGCTCACATCAGAAAATTCATTACAAACCATGATAAATTAGAGAAAAGAGAAAAAAGCCAAAGAAATACAAGAAACCATAATGATATTGGGCTTGATTTAGTCGCAAGGAAACAGGCTGTTTCCGGATTCATCCACCCCTCCAGCTGATGGCCTGTGGATTTCTGACTGAATTAACCTGAAAATCGCAGGGAAACTCAGTTTGGAGGCAATTAATATCTGTCACCTCAGCCAAAGTGTTCCATTTGATTTTCCAAAACACAAAACCTCACCTTGGTCGTGTTACCTGTAGATTTCTAAGCTTCAAACGCCTTTTTGTTGTGTTTTTTATTTCCTAATGGCTACTCTGCTGAAACTCTTGTTTGTATTGCGTCAGAATACAAATTTGGGAAGGAAGAAGGCAAAACCAACTCAGACCCAGAAAACATTTAGGAAATTGCTGCTCAAGAAACCACAAATCGGCTGAGGCACCCAAAACAATGACAGCAAGCCAGAATTGCAGCAGGCCAACAGCTGTGCCCTGTTTGAAAAAGACCATTCCTCCGGTGCTCTGAACTGCATATTGCCACCATAAAACCAAAGCTCACATCAGAAAATTCATTACAAACCATGATAAATAAGAAAAATGAGAAAAAAGCCAAAGAAATGCAAGAATCCATAATGACATTTGGCCTTATTAGTCACAAGGAAACCGGCTGTTGCTGGATTCATCCTCTGCTCCAGCTCACTGCCTGTGGAATTCTGACTGAATTAACCTGAAAATCGCAGTGAAACTCAGTTTGGAGGCAATTAATATCTGTCACCTCAGCCAAAGTGTTCCATTTGATTTTCCAAAACACAAAAACTCACCTTGGTCGTGTTACCTGTAGATTTTGAAGGTTTAAACGCCTATTTGTTGTGTTTTTTATTTCATAGTGGCTACTCTGCTGAAACTCTTGTTTGTATGGCATCAGAATACAAAATTTGGGAAGGAAGAAGGCAAAACCAACTCAGACCCAGAAACATTTAGGAAATTGCCGCTCAGAATACACAAATCGGCTGAGGCACCCAAAACAATGACAGCAAGCCAGAATTGGAGCAGGCCAACTTCTGTGCCCTGTTTGAAAAAGAGCCTTCCTCTTGCACCCTGAACTCCATATTGCAGCCTCAAAACCAAAGCTCACATCAGAAAATTCATTACAAACCATGATAAATAAGAAAAAGGAGAAAAAAGCCAAAGAAATGCAAGAATCCATAATGATATTGGGCTTGATTCAGTCACAAGGAAACCGGCTGTTCCTGGATTCATCCACCCGTCCAGCTGACTGCCTGTGGAATTCTGACTGAATTAACTTGAAAATCACAGTGAAACTCAGTTTGGAGGCAATTAATATCTGTCACCTCAGCCAAAGTGTTCCATTTGATTTTCCAAAACACAAAAACTCACCTTGGTCATGTTGCCTGTAAATTTCTAAGCTTCAAACACCTATTAGCTGTCTTTTTTAATTCATAATGGCTACTCTGTCCAAACTCTTGTTTGTATTGCGTCAGAATACAACATTTAGGAAGGAAGAAGGCAAAACAAACTCAGACCCAGAAAACATTTAGGAAATTGCCGCTCAAGAAACCACAAATCGGCTGAGGCACTCAAAACTACGACAGCAAGAGGCACCCAAAACATTTAGGAAATTGCCGCTCAAGAAGCCAAAAGTCACTGAGGCTCCCAAAACAATGACAGCAAGCCAGAATTGGAGCAAGCCAACAGCTTTACCCTTTTTGAAAAAGAACCTTCCTCTTGTGCCCTGAACTCCATATTGCAGCCTCAAAACCAAAGCTCACATCAGAAAATTCATTACAAACCATGATAAATTAGAGAAAAGAGAAAAAAGCCAAAGAAATACAAGAAACCATAATGATATTGGGCTTGATTTAGTCGCAAGGAAACCGGCTGTTTCCGGATTCATCCACCCCTCCAGCTGACGGCCTGTGGATTTCTGACTGAATTAACCTGAAAATCACAGGGAAACTCAGTTTGGAGGCAATTAATATCTGTCACCTCAGCCAAAGTGTTCCATTTGATTTTCCAAAACACAAAACCTCACCTTGGTCGTGTTACCTGTAGATTTCTAAGCTTCAAATGCTTATTTGTTTTGTGTTTTATTTCATAATGGCTACTCTGCCCACAGTCTTGTTTGTATGGCGTCAGAATACAAAATTTGGGAAGGTAGAAGGGAAAAGCAACTCAGACCCAGAAAACATTTAGGAAATTGCTGCTCAAGAAACCACAAATCGGCTGAGGCACCCAAAACAATGACAGCAAGCCAGAATTGAAGCAGGCCAACAGCTGTGCCCTGTTTGAAAAAGACCATTCCTCCGGTGCCCTGAAGTCCATATTGCAGCCTCAAAACCAAAGCTCACATCGGAAAATTCATTACAAACCATGATAAATAAGAAAAAGGAGAAAATAGCCAAAGAAATGGAAGAATCAATAATGAAATCAGAGTTGATATAGTCGCAAGGAAACCGGCTGTTCCCGGATTCATCCACTGCTCCAGCTGACTGCCTGTGGAATTCTGGCTGAATTTACCTGAAAATCGCAGTGAAACTCAGTTTGGAGGCAATTAATATCTGTCACTTCAGCCAAACTGTTCCATTTCATTTTCTAAAACACAAAAACTCACCTTGGTCGTGTTACCTGTAGATTTCTAAGCTTCAAACGCCTATTAGTTGTGTTTTTTATTTCATAATGGCTGCTCTGCCCAAACTCTTGTTTGTTTGGCGTCAGAATACAAAATTTCGGAAGGAATAAGGCAAAACCAACTCAGACCCAGAAAACATTTAGGAAATTGCCGCTCAAGAAGCCAAAATTCAGCTGAGCCACCCAAAGCAATGACAGCAAGCCAGAATTAGAGCAAGCCAACAGCTGTGCCCTGTTTGAAAAAGAACCTTCCTCTTCTGCCCTGAACTCAATATGCCAGCCTCAGAACCAAAGCTCACATCAGAAAATTCATTACAAACCATGATAAATAAGAAAAAGGAGAAAAAACCAAAAGAAAAGCAAGAATCCATAATGATATTGGGCTTGATTCAGTCGCAAGGAAACCGGCTGTTCCCGGAATCATCCACCCCTCCAGCTGACTGCCTGTGTAATTCTGACTGAATTAACCTGAAAATCGCAGTGAAACTCAGTTTGGAGGCAATTAATACATATCACCTCAGCCAAAGTGTTCCATTTGATTTTCCAAAACACAAAAACTCACCTTGGTCGTGTTACCTGTAGATTTCTAAGCTTCAAATGCCTATTTGTTGTGTTTTTTATTTCATAATGGCTACTATGCCCACAGTCTTGTTTGTATGGCGTCAGAATAGAAAATTTGGGAAGGAAGAAGGCAAAACCAACTCAGACCCAGAAAACATTTTGGAAATTGCCGCTCACAAACCACATATCGGCTGAGGCACCCAAAACAATGACAGCAAGCCAGATTTGGAGCAGGCCAACAGCTGTGCCCTGTTTGAAAAAGACCATTCCCCCGGTGCCCTGAACTCCATATTGCCACCATAAAACCAAAGCTCACATCAGAAAATTCGTTACAAACCATGATAAATAAGAAAAATGAGAAAAAAGCCAGAGAAATGCAAGAATCCATAATGACATTTGGCCTTATTAGTCACAAGGAAACCGGCTGTTGCTGGATTCATCCTCTGCTCCAGCTCACTGCCTGTGGAATTCTGACTGAATTAACCTGAAAATCGCAGTGAAACTCAGTTTGGAGGCAATTACTATCTGTCACCTCAGCCAAAGTGTTCCATTTCATTTTCCAAAACACAAAAACTCACCTTGGTCGTGTTACCTGTAGATATCTAAACTTCAAATGCCTATTTGTTGTGTTTTTTATTTCATCATGGCTATTCTACCGAAACTCTTGTTTGTATGGCGTCAGAATACAAAATTTGGGAAGGAAGAAGGGAAAAACAACTCAGACCCAGAAAACATTTCGCAAATTGCCACTCAAGAAACTACAAATCAGCTGAGGATCCCAAACAATGAAAGCAAGCCAGAATTGAGGCAGGCCAATAGCTGTGCCCTGTTTGAAACAGAACATTCCTCTTGCTCCCTGAACTCCATTTTGCAGCCTCAAAACCAAAGCTCATATCAGAAAATTCATTACAAACCATGATAAATAAGAAAAAGGAGAAAAAAGCCAAAGAAATGCAAGAATCCGTAATGTTATTGGGCTTGATTTAGTCACATGGAAGCCGGCTGTTCGTGGATTCATTCACCCCTCCAGTTGACTGCCTGTGGAATTCTGACTGAATTCACCTGAAAATTGCAGTGAAACTCAGTTTGGAGCCAATTACTATCTGTCACCTCAGCCAAAGTGTTCCATTTGATTTTGCAAAACACAAAAACTCACTTTGGTCAAGTTACCTGTAGATTTTGTAGGTTTAAACGCCTATTTCTTGTGTTTTTTTATTTCATAATGGCTAATCTGCCCAAACTCTTGTTTGTGTGCCATCAGAATACATAATTTGGGAAGGAAGAAGGCAAAACCAACTCAGACCCCGAAAACATTTAGGAAATTGCCGCTCAAGAAACCAAAAATCAGCTGAGGCACCCAAAACAATGACAGCAAGCCAGAATTGAAGCAGGCCAACAGCTGTGCCCTGTTTGAAAAAGACCATTCCTCTGGTGCCCTGAACTCCATATTGCAGCCTCAAAACCAAAGCTCACATCATAAAATTCATTACAATCCATGATAAATAGGAAATCAGAGAAAAAAGCCAAAGAAATGCAAGAATCCATAATGACATTTAGCCTGAATAATCACAAGGAAACCGGCTGTTCCCGGATTCATCCACACCTCCAGCTGACAGCCTGTGGAATTCTGACTGAATTAACCTGAAAATTGCAGTGAAACTCAGTTTGGAGGCAATTACTATCTGTCACCTCAGCCAAAGTGTTCCATTTGATTTTCCAAAACACAAAAACCCACTTTGGTCATGTAACTGGTAGATTTTGAAGGTTTAAACGCCTATTTGTTGTGTTTTTTATTTCATAGTGGCTACTCTGCTGAAACTCTTGTTTCTATGGCATTAGAATACATAATTTGGGAAGGAAGAAGGCAAAACCAACTCAGACCCAGAAAACATTTAGGAAATTGCCACTCAAGAAACCAAAAGTTAGCTGAGGCACCCAAAACAATGATAGCAAGCCAGAATTGGAGCAAGCCAACAGCTGTACCCTGATTGAAAAAGAAACTTTCTCTTGTGCCCTGAACTCCATATTGCAGCCTCAAAACCAAAGCTCACATCAGAAAATTCATTACAAACCATAAAAAATAAGACAAATGAGAAAAAAGACAAGGAAATGCAAGAATCCATAATATTGGGTTTGATTCAGTCGCAAGGAAACCGGCTGTTCCCGGATTCATCCGCCCCTCCAGCTGACTGCCTGTGGATTTCTAACTGAATTAACCTGAACATCACAGTGAAACTCCGTTTGGAGGCAATTACTATCTGTCACCTCAGCCAAAGTGTTCCATTTTATTTTCCAAAACACAAAAACTCACCTTGGTCATGTTACCTGTAGATTTCTAAGCTTCAAACGCCTATTTGTTGTGTTTTTTATTTCATAATGGCTATTCTGCCCAAACTCTTGTTTGTATGGCAGCAGAAAAGAAAATTTGGATACGAAGACGGTAAAACCAACTCAGACCCAGAAAACATTTAAAAAATTGCCACTCAAGAAACCAAAATAGGCTGAGGCACCCAAAACAATGAAGGCAAGCCAGAATTGGAGCAAGCCACAGCTGTACCCTGTTTAAAATGACCATACTTCCAGTGCCGTGAACTCCATACTGCAGCCTCAAAACCAAAGCTCACAACAGAAAATTCATTACAAACCATGATAAATAAGAAAACATAGAAAAAAGCCAAAGAAATGCAAGAATTCATAATGATATTGGGCTTGATTCAGTCGCAAGGAAACCGGCTATTCCCAGATTCATCCACCCCTCCAGCTGACTGCCTGTGCAATTCTGACTGAATTAACCTGATATTCGCAGTGAAACTCAGTTTGGAGGCAATTAATATCTGTCACCTCAGCCAAAGTGTTCCATTTGATTTTCCAAAACACAAAAACTCCCCTTGGTCATGTTACCTGTAGATTTATAAGCTTCAAAATCCTATTTGCTGTGTTTTTTATGTCATAATGGCTACTCTCCCCAAACTCTTGTTTGTAGAAATCAGAATACAAAATTTGGGAAGGTAGAAGTCAAAACCAACTCAGACGCAGAACACATGTAGGAAATTGCAGCTCAGGAAACCACAAATCGGCTGAGGCTCAAAACAATGACAGCAAGCCAGAATTGGAGCAGGCCAACAGCTTTGCCCTGTTTAAAAGGTCCATTCCCCCGGTGCCCTGAACTCCATATTGCAGCCTCAAAACCAAAGCTGACATCAGAAAATTCATTACAACCCATGATAAATAAGAAAAAGGAGAAAAAAGCCAAAGAAATGCAAGAATCAATAATGATATTGGGCTTGATTTAGTTGTAAGGAAACTGGCTGTTCCCGGATCCATCCACCCCTCCAGCTGACTGCCTGTGGAATTCTGACTGAATTCACCTGAATATCGCAGTGAAACTCAGTTTGGAGGCAATTAATATCTGTCACCTCAGCCAAAGTGTTCCATTTTTTTTTCCAAAACACAAAAACTCACCTTGGTAATGTTACCTGTAGATTTCTAAGCTTCAAATGCCTATTTGTTGTGGTTTTTATTTCATAATTGCTACTCTGTCCAAACTCTTGTTTGTGTTGCCTCAGAATACAAAATTAGGGAAGGAAGAAGGAAAAACCAACTCAGATGCACAAAACATTTAGGAAATTGCCGCTCAAGAAACCACAAATTAGCTGAGGTATCGAAAACAATGACAGCAAGCCAGAATTGGAGCAAGACAACAGCTGTGCCCTGATTGAAATAGAACCTTCCTCTTGTGCCATGAACTCCATATTGCAGCCTCAAAACCAAAGCTCACATCAGAAAATTCATTACAAACCATAAAAAATAAGAAAAATGATAAAAAAGCCAAAGAAATGGAAGAATCCATAATGATATTGGGCTTGATTTAGTCGCAAGGAAACCGGCTGTTCCCAGATACATCCACCCCTCCAGCTGACAGCCTGTGGAATTCTGAGTGAATTAACCGGAGAAACACAGTGAAACTCAGTTTGGAGGCAATTAATATCTGTCACCTCAGCCAAAGTGTTCCATTTGATTTTCCAAAACACAAAACCTCACCTTGGTCGTGTTACCTGTAGATTTCAAAGCTTCAAATGCCTATTTGTTGTGTTTTTATTTCATAATGGCTACTCTGCTGAAACTCTTGTTTGTATGGCATCAGAATACAACATTTGGGAAGGAAGAAGGCAAACCCAATTCAGACCCAGAAAACATTTAGGAAATTGCCGCTCAAGAAACTAAAAGTCAGCTGAGGCACCCAAAACAATGACAGCAAGCCAGAATTGGAGCAGGCCAACAGCTGTGCCCTGTTTGAAAAAGACCATTCCTCTGTTACCCTGAACTCCATATTGCAGCCTCAAAACCAAAGCTCACATCAGAAAATTCATTACAAACCATGATAAATAATGGAAATGTGAAAAAGCCAAAGAAATGCAAGAGTCCTTTGTGATACTTGGCGGGATTAGACAAAAGGAACCTGGCTGTTTCCAGATTCATCCCCCCATCCACAGACTGACTTTGGACTTCTGATTGAATTCACCTCAAAATCCCACTCACATTCAATTTGGATGAATTAGTATCTCTCCCCTCAGCAGAAGGATTCCATATCATTTTCCAAACCACAGAAACTCATCTTGGTCATGTTGCCTGTAGATTTCTAATCCTGAAAGGCCAATTTGCTGTGTTTTTTGTTTTCTTTCATAATGGCTACTCTGTCCATAATCTTGCTTGTATTGCATGAGAATACACAATTTGGGTATGAAGAAGGGAAAACCAACTCAGACCCAGAAAATATTCAGCAAACTGACCCTCAAGAAACCAAAAGTCAGCTGAGGCACCCAACAATGACAGCAAGCCAGAATTGGAGCAAGCCAACAACTGAGCCCCAATTGAAAAAGAACCATTCTCTTGTGCCATGAACTCCATATTGCAGCCTCAAAACCAAAGCTCACATCAGAAAAGTCATTACAAACCATGATAAATAAGGGAAATGTGAAAAAGCCAAAGAAATGCAAGAGTCCTTTGTGATATTTGGCTGCATTTAGACACAAGGAAACTGGCTGTTTCAGGATTCATCCCACCCTTAAACAGACTGACTTTGGAATTCTGATTGAATTCACCTCAAAATTGCACTCACACTCAATTTGGAGGAAATTAGTATCTGTCCCCTCGGCAGAAGGAGTCCAAGTCATTTTCCAAAACACAGAAACTCATCTTGATTGTGTTGCCTGTACAGTTCTAAACATGAAAGGCCAATTTGCTTTGTTTTTTTTTTTTTCTTTCATAATGGCTACTCTGTCAAAATCTTGCTTGTATTGCATCAGAATACAAAATTTGGGAATAAGAATGCAAAACTAACTCAGACCCAGAAAACATTTAGGATATTGCCACTCAAGAATCCACAAATCAGCTGAGGCACCCAAAACAATGACAGCAAGCCAGAATTGGAGCAGGCCAACAGCTGTGCCCTGATTGAAAAACAACCTTCCTCTGGTGCCCTGAACTGAATATGCCAGCTTAAAACCAAAGCTCACATCAGAAAACTCATTACAAACCATGATACATAAGAAAAATGAGAAAAAAGCCAAAGAAACGCAAGAATCCATAATGATATTGGGCTTGATTTAGTCAAAAGGAAACCGGCTATTCCCAGATTCATCCACCCCTCCAGCTGACTGCCTGTGGAATTCTGACTGAATTATCCGGAAAATCGCAGGGAAACTCAGTTTGGAGGCAATTAATATCTGTCACCTCAGCCAAAGTGTCCCATTTTATTTTCCAAAACACAAAAACTCACCTTGGTCGTATTACCTGTGGATTTCTAAGCTTCAAACGCCTATTTATTGTGTTTTTTTTTTTTTATGGCAAAATGGCAAGCCTGTCCAAACTCTTGTTTGTATTGGGTCAGAATACAAAATTTTGGAAGGAAGAAGGCAAAACCAACTCAGACCCTGAAAACATTTAGGACATTGTGGCTCAAGAAACCACAAATTGGCTGGGGCACCCAAAACAATGACAGCAAGCCAGAATTGGAGCAAGCCAACATCTGTACCCTGTTTGAAAAAGACCATTCCTCCGGTGCCCTGAACGCCATATTGCCGCCTCAAAACCAAAGCTCACATCAGAAAATTTATTACAAACCATGAGAAATAAGAAAAAGGAGAAAAAAGCCAGAGAAATGCAAGAATCCATAATGATATTGGGCTTGATTTAGTCGCAAGGAAACCAGCTGTTCCCGGATTCATCCACCCCTCCAGCTGACTGCCTGTGGAATTCTGACTGAATTAACCTGAAAATCGCAGGGAAACATAGTTTGGAGGCAATTAATATCTGTCACCTCAGCCAAAGTGTTCCATTTGATTTTCCAAAACACAAAACTTCACCTTGGTCGTGTTACCTGTAGATTTCTAAGCTTCAAACGCCTTTTTGTTGTGTTTTTTATTTCCTAATGGCTACTCTGCTGAAACTCTTGTTTGTATTGCGTCAGAATACAAATTTGGGAAGGAAGAAGGCAAAACCAACTCAGACCCAGAAAACATTTAGGAAATTGCTGCTCAAGCAACAAAGGGCCGCTGAGGAACCCAAAACTTTGAAAGCAAGCCAGAATTGGAGCAAGCCAACAGCTGTGCCCTGATTGAAAAAGACCATTCCTCCGGTGCCCTGATCTCCATATTGCAGCCTCAAAACCAAAGCTCACATCAGAAAATTCATTACAAATCATGATAAATAAGAAAAATCAGAAAAAATCCAAGGAAATGCAGGAGTTCTTAGTGATATTGGGCTTGATTTATTCCCTTGTTAATGGCTGTTTCCAGATTCTTCTATACCTCCCAGCTGAGTGTCTGTGGTTTCTGACTGAATTAAAATGAAATTCGCTGTGAAACTCGGTTTGGAGGCAATTAGTATCTGTCACCTCAGCAAAAGTGTTCCATGTCTTTTTCCAAAACACAAAATCTCACCTTGGTCGTGTTACCTGTAGCTTTCAAAAGCATATTTGATGTGTTTTTTATTTCATAATGTCTGTTCTGTCCAAAATCTTGCTTGTATTGCGTCAGAATACAAAATTTGGGAAGTAAGAGGACAAAACCATCTGAGACTCAGAAAACGTTTAGGAAATTGCCACTCAAGAAACCTCAAATCGGCGGAGGCACCCAAAACAATGACAGCAAGCCAGAATTGGAGCAAGCCAGCAGCTGTGCCCTGATTGAAAAAGACCATTCCTCCGGTGCCCTGATCTCCATATTGCAGCCTCAAAACCAAAGCTCACATCAGAAAATTCATTACAAACCTTCATACATAAGAAAAATGAGAAAATACCCAAAAATGCAAGAATCCAGAATGATATTGGGCTGGATTTGTTCACAAGGAAACCGGCTGTTCCCGGATTCATCCAACCCTGCAGCTGACTGCCTGTGGAATTCTGACTGAATTAACCAGAAAATCGCAGTGAAACTCAGTTTGGAAGCAATTAATAACTGTCACCTCAGCTAAAGTGTTCCACTTTATTTTCTAAAACACAAAAACTCACCTCGGTCGTGTTACCTGTAGATTTCTAAGCTTCAAACGCCTTTTTGTTGTGTTTTTTGTTTCATAATGGCTACTCTGCCCAAACTCTTGTTTGTATTTGGGCAGAATACAAATATTGGGAAGGAATAAAGCAAAACCAACTCAGACCCAGAAAACATTTAGGAAATTGCCGCTCAAGCAACAAAGGGCCGCTGAGGAACCCAAATCTTTGAAAGCAAGACAGAATTGGAGCAAGCCAACAGCTGTGCCCTGATTGAAAAAGACCATTCCTCCGGTGTCCTGAACTCGATATTGCAACCTCAAAACCAAACCTCAGATCAGAAAATTCATTACAAACCATGATAAAAAAGAAAAATCAGAAAAAATCCAAAGAAATGCAGGAGTTCTTAGTGATATTGGGCTTGATTTATTCAATTGTTAATGGCTGTTTCCAGATTCTTCTACACCTCCCAGCTGAGTGTCTGTGGTTTCTGACTGAATTAAAATAAAATTCGCTGTGAAACTCGGTTTGGAGGCAATTAATATCTGTCACCTCAGCAAAAGTGTTCCATGTCTTTTTACAAAACACAAAATCTCACCTTGGTCGTGTTACCTGTAGGTTTCAAAAGCCTAT
The DNA here is from genome assembly GCF_051225735.1 of Oryctolagus cuniculus. Taxonomy (NCBI): domain Eukaryota; kingdom Metazoa; phylum Chordata; class Mammalia; order Lagomorpha; family Leporidae; genus Oryctolagus; species Oryctolagus cuniculus. Next base: position 234,295 of record NW_028301686.1, read on the forward strand.
TTGATGCGTTTTTTATTTCATAATGTCTACTCTGTCCAAAGTCTTGTTTGTATGCCATCAGAAAAGAAAATTTGGGAAGGAAGACGGCAAAACCAACTCAGACCCAGAAAACATTTAGGAAATTGCCACTCAAGAAACCGAAAGTCAGCTGAGGCACCCAAATAAATGGCAGCAAGCCAGAATTGGAGCAGGCCAACAGCTGTGCCCTTATTGAAAAAGACCATTCCTCCGGTGCCCTGAACTCCATATTGCAGACTCAAAACCAAAGATCACATCAGAAAATTCATTACAAACCATGATAAATAAGAAAAATGAGAAAAAAGCCAAAGAAATGCAAGAATCCCTAATTATATTGGGCTTGATTTAGTCGCAAGGAAACCGGCTGTTCCCGGATTCATCCACCCCGCCAGCTGACAGCTTGTGGAATTCTGACAGAATTAACCTGAAAATCGCAGTGAAACTCAATTTGGAGGCAATTAATATCTGTCACCTCAGCCAAAGTGTTCCATTTGATTTTCCAAAACACAAAAGCTCACCTTGGTTGTGTTACCTGTAGATTTCTAAGCTTCAAACGCCTATTTGTTGTGTTTTTTATTTCATAATGGCTACTCTGCCCAAACTTTTGTTTCTATTGCGTCAGATTACAAAATTTGGGAAGGAAGAAGGCAAAACCAACTCAGACCCAGAAAACATTTAGGAAATTGCCGCTCAAGAAACAAACGGCCGCTGAGGAACCCAAAACAATGACAGCAAGCCAGAATTGGAGGAAGCCAACAGCTGTGCCCTGTTTGAAAAAGACCATTCCCCCGGTGGCCTGAACTCCATATTGCAGCCTCAAAACCAAAGCTCACATCAGAAAATTCATTACAAACCATGATAAATAAGAAAAATGAGAAAAAAGCCAAATAAATGCAAGAATCCAGAATGATATTCGGCTTGATTTAGTTGCAAGGAAACCGGCTGTTCCCAGATTCATCCACCCCTCCAGCTGACTGCTTGTGGAATTCTGACTGAATTAACCTGAAAATCGCAGGGAAACTCAGTTTGGAGGCAATTAATATCTGTCACCTCAGCCAAAGTGTTCCATTTGATTTTCCAAAATACAAAAACTCACCTTGGTTGTGTTACCTGTAGATTTCTAAGCTTCAAACGCATATTTGTCGTGTTTTTTATTTCATAATGGCTACTCTGCCCAAACTCTTGTTTGTATTGCGTCAGATTACAAAATTTGGGAAGGAAGAAGGCAAAACCAACTCAGACCCAGAAAACATTTAGGAAATTGCCGCTCAAGAAACAAAGGGCCGCTGAGGAAGCCAAAACCTTGAAAGCAAGACAGAATTGGAGCAAGCCAACAGCTGTGCCCTGATTGAAAAAGACCATTCCTCCGGTGTCCTGAACTCGATATTGCAGCCTCAAAACCAAAGCTCACATCAGAAAATTCATTACAAACCATGATAAATAAGAAAAATCAGAAAAAATCCAAAGAAATGCAGGAGTTCTTAGTGATATTGGGCTTGATTTATTCCCTTGTTAATGGCTGTTTCCAGATTCTTCTATCCCTCCCAGCTGAGTGTCTGTGGTTTCTGACTGAATTAAAATGAAATTCGCTGTGAAACTCGGTTTGGAGGCAATTAATATCTGTCACCTCAGCAAAAGTGTTCCATATCTTTTTCCAAAACACAAAATCTCACCTTGGTCGTGTTACCTGTAGCTTTCAAAAGCCTATTTGATGTGTTTTTTATTTCATAATGTCTATTCTGTCCAAAATCTTGCTTGTATTACGTCAGAATACAAAATTTGGGAAGGAAGAGGACAAAAACAACTGAGACTCAGAAAACGTTTAGGAAATTGCCACTCAAGAAACCTCAAATCGGCGGAGGCACCCAAAACAATGACAGCAAGCCAGAATTGGAGCAAGCCAGCAGCTGTGCCCTGATTGAAAAAGACCATTCCTCCGGTGCCCTGAACTCCATATTGCAGCCTCAAAACCAAAGCTCACATCAGAAAATTCATTACAAACCATGATAAATAAGAAATATCAGAATAAAGCCAAAGAAATGCAAGAATCCATAATGATATTGGGCTTCATTTAGTTGCAAGGAAACCGGCTATTCCCGGATTCATCCACCCCTCCAGCTGACTGCCTGTGGAATTCTGACTGAATTAACCTGAACGGAGGCAGTTAATATCTGTCACCACAGCCAACTTGTTCCATTTGATTTTCCAAAACACAAAATCTCACCTTGGTCGTGTTACCTGTAGCTTCAAAAGCCTATTTATTGTGTTTTTTATTTCCTAATGGCTACTCTGTCCAAACTCTTGTTTGTATTGTGTCAGAATACAAAATTTGGGAAGGAAGAAGGAAAACCAACTCAGACCAAGAAAACATTTAGGATATTGATGCTCAAGAAACTTCAAATCGGCGGAGGCACCCAAAACAATGACAGCAAGCCAGAATTGGAGCAAGCCAACAGCTGTGACCTGATTGAATAAGAACCTTCCTCTTGTGCCCTGAACTCCATATGCCAGCCTCAAAACCAAAGCTCACATCAGAAAATTCATTACAAACCACTAAAATTAAGAAAAATGAGAAAAAGGCCAAAGAAATTCAAGAATTCATAATGATATTGGGCTTGATTTAGTCGCAAGGAAACCGTATATTCCCAGATTCATCCACCTCTCCAGCTGATGCCTGAGGAATATTGACTGAATTAACCTGAACGGAGGCAGTTAATATCTGTCACCACAGCCAAAGTGTTCCATTTCATATTCCAAAACAAAATCTCACCTTGGTCGTGTTACCTGTAGCTTTCAAAAGCCTATTTGATGTGTTTTTTATTTCATAATGGCTATTCTGTCCAAACTCTTGTTTCTGTTGCGTCAGAATACAAAATTTGGGAAGGAAGAGGACAAAACCAACTGAGACTCAGAAAACGTTTAGGAAATTGCCACTCAAGAAACCTCAAATCGGCGGAGGCACCCAAAACAATGACAGCAAGCCAGAATTGGAGCAGGCCAACAGCTGTACCCTGATTGAAAAAGACCATTCCTCCGGTGCCCTGAACTCCATACTGCAGCCTCAAAACCAAAGCTCACATCAGAAAATTCATTACAAACCATGATAAATAAGAAAAATGAGAAAATAGACAAAGAAATGCAAGAATCAAGAATGATATTGGGCTGGATTTAGTTGCAAGGAAACCGGCTGTTCCCGGATTCATCCACCCATCCAGCTGACTGCCTGTGGAATTCTGACTGAATTAACCTGAACGGAGGCAGTTAATATCTGTCACCACAGCCAAAGTGTGCCATTTTATTTTCTAAAACACAAAATCTCACCTTGGTCGTGTTACCTGTATCTTCAAAAGCCTATTTGTTGTGTTTTTTATTTCCTAATGGCTACTCTGTCCAAACTCTTGTTTGTATTGTGTCAGAATACAAAATTTGGGAAGGAAGAAGGAAAACCAACTCAGACCCAGAAAACATTTAGGAAATTGCCACTCAAGAAACCACAAATCGGCTGAGGCACCCAAAACAATGACAGCAAGCCAGAAGTGGAGCAAGCCAACAGCTGTGCCCTGATTGAAAAAGAACCTTCCTCTTGTGCCCTGAACTCAATATGCCAGCCTCAAAACCAAAGCTCACATCAGAAAATTCATTACAAACCATGATAAATAAGAAAAAAGAGAAAAAAGCCAAAGAAATGCAAGAATCCAGAATGATATTGGCCTTGATACTGTCGCAAGGAAACCGGCTGTTCCCAGATTCATCCACCCATCCAGCTGACAGCCTGTGGAATTCTGACTGAATTAACCTGAACGAAGGCAGTTAATATCTGTCACCACAGCCTAAGTGTTCCATTTTATTTTTTCAAAACACAAAATCTCACCTTGGTCGTGTTACCTGTAGCTTAAAACACCTATTTTATGTTTTTTTTTTATTTCATAATGGCTACTCTGTCCAAACTCTTGTTTGTATTGCGTCAGAATACAAAATTTGGGAAGGAAGAGGACAAAACCAACTCAGACACAGAAAACGTTTAGGAAATTGCCATTCAAAAATCCAAATTCAGCTGAGGCACCCAAAACAATGACAGCAAGCCAGAATTGGAGCAGGCCTACAGCTGTGCCCTGTTTGGAAAAGACCATTCCCCCGGTGGCCTGAACTCCATATTGCAGCCTCAAAACCAAAGCTCACATCAGAAAATTCATTACATATCATGATAAATAACAAAAATGAGAAAAAAGGCAAAGAAATGCAAGAATCCAGAATGATATTGGGCTTGATTCAGTTGCAAGGAAACTGGCTGTTCCCGGATTCATCCACCCCTCCATCTAACTGCCTGTGGAATTCTGACTGAATTAACGTGAAAATCACAGTGAAACTCTGTTTGGAGGCAATTAATATCTATCACCTCAGCCAAAGTGTTCCATTTTATTTTCCAAAACACAAAAGCTCACCTTGGTCGTGTTACCTGTAGATTTCTAAGCTACAAATGCCTATTTGTTGTGTTTTTCATTACAAAATGGCTACTCTGTCCAAACTCTTGTTTCTACTGCGACAGAATACAAAATTTGGGAAGGAAAAAGGCAAAACCAACACAGACCCAGAAAACTTTCAGGAAAATGCCACACAAGAAACCAAATTTGGAGGGAATTAGAATCTGTCCCCTCAGCAAAAGGGTTCCATGTCATTTTCGAAAACACAGAAACACATCTTGTTCATATTGCCTACATTTCTCATTCTGAAAGGGCAATTTGATGTGTTTTTTTTTTCTTTCATAATGGCTACTCTGTCCAAATCTTGCTTGTATTGCATCAGAATACAAAATTTGGGAATAAGAAGGCAAAACCGACTCAGACCCAGAAAACATTTAGGAAATTGGCACTCAAGAAACCACAAATCTCCTGAGGCACCCAAACAATGACAGCAAGCCAGAATTGGAGAAGGCCAACAGCTGTGCCCTGATTGAAAAAGAACCTTCCTCTTGTGCCCTGAACTCAATATGCCAGCCTCAAAACCAAAGCTCACACCAGAAAATTCATTACAAACCATGATAAATAAGAAAGATGAGAAAAAAGCCAAAGAAATGCAAGAATCCATAATGATATTGGGCTTGATTTAGTCGCAAGGAAATCGGCTGTTCCCAGATTCATCCACAGCTCCAGCTGACTGCCTGTGGAATTCCGACTGAATTTATCAGAAAATCGCAGTGAAACTAAGTTTGGAGGCAATTAATATCTGTCACCTCAGCCAAAGTGTTCCATTTTATTTTCCAAAACAAAAAAAATCATATTGGCGTGTTACCAGCAGATTTATAATCTGTAAATGTCTATTTGTTGCATTGTGTCAGAATACAAAATTTGGGAAGGAAGAAGGCAAAACCAACTCAGACCCAGAAAACATTTAGGAAATTGCCGCTCAAGAAACCAAAAGTCAGCTGAAACCCCAAAACCAATGACAGCAACCCAGAATTGGAGCAAGCTAACAGCTGTGCCCTGTTTTAAAAAGACCATTCTTCTCGTGCCCTGAACTCCATATTGCCGTCTCAAAACCAAAGCTCACATCAGAATATTCATTACAAACCTTGATAATAAGGGAAATGTGAAAAAGTCAAATAAATGCAAGAGTCCTTTGTGATATTTGGCTGGATTTAGACACAAGGAAACTGGCTGTTTCCAGATTCATCAACCCCTTCCACAGACTGACTTTGGAATTCTGATGGAATTCACCTCAAAATCGCACTCACACTCAATTGGAAGGTAATTAGAATCTGTCCCCTCAGCAGAAGTGTTCCAAGTCATTATCCAAAACACAGAAACTCATCTTGGTCTTGTTCCCTGTAGCTTTTGAATCCTGAAAGGGCTTTTTGCCGTATTTTCTTTTTTTTCATAATAGCTACTCTGTCCAAAATCTTGCTTGTATTGCATCAGAATACAAAATTTGGGAATAACAAGGCAAAACCAACTCAGACCCAGAAAACATTTAGTAAATTACCACTCAAGTAACCACAAATCGGCTGAAGCACCCAAAACAATGACAGCAAGCCAGAATTGGAGCAAGCCAACAGCTGTGCCCTGATTGAAAAAGAACCATCCTCTTGTGCCCTGAACTCAATATGCCAACCACAAAAACAAAGCGCACATCAGAAAATTCATTACAAACCATCATACATAACAAAAATGAGAAAAAAGCCAAAGAAATGCAAGAATCCATAATGATATTGGGATTGATTTAGTTGTAAGGAATCCGGCCATTCCTGGATTCGTCCACCCCTCGAGGTGACTGCCTAGGCAATTCTCACTGAATTAACCTGAAAATCACAGGGAAACTCAGTTTGGAGGAAATTAATATATGTCACCTGAGCCAAAGTGTTCCATTTTATTTTCCAAAACACAAAAACTCACCTTGGTCGTGTTACCTGTAGATTTCTAAGCTTCAAACGCCTATTTGTTGTGTTTTTATTTCATAATGGCTACTCTGTCCAAACTCTTGTTTGTATTGAGTCAGAATAAAAAATTTGGGAATAAGAAGAAAAAACCGTGTCAGACCCAGAAAACATTTAGGAAATTGCCACTCAAGAAACCTCAAATCGGCGGAGGCACCCAAAACAATGACAGCAAGCCAGAATTAGAGCAAGCCAACAGCTGTGCCCTGATTGAAAAAGAACATTTCTCTTGTGCCCGGAAGTTCTTATTGCAGCCTCAAATCCAAAGCTCACATCAAAAATTCATTACCAACCATGATAAATAAGAAAAAAGAGAAAAAAGCCAAAGAAATGCAAGAATCCATAATGATATTGGGCTTGATTTAGTCGTAAGAAATCTGGCTAGTCCTGGATTCATCCACCCCTCCAGGTGACTGCCTGTGCAATTCTCACTGAATTAACCTGAAAATCACAGTGAAACTCAGTTTGGAGGCAATTAATATCTGTCACCTCAGCCAAAGTGTTCCATTTGATTTTCCAAAACACAAAAACTCACCTTGGTCGTGTTACCTGTAGATTTCTAAGCTTCAAACGCCTATGTGTTGTGTTTTTTATTTCATAATGGCTACTCTGTCCAAACTCTAGTTTATATTGCGTCAGAATACAAAATTTGGGAAGGAAGAAGGCAAAACCAACTCCGACCAAGAAAACATTTAGGAAATTGCCGCTCAAGAAACCAAAAGTCAGCTGAGGCACCCAAAACAAGGACAGCAAGCCAGAATTGGAGCAAGCCAACAGCTGTGCCCTGATTGAAAAAGAACCTTCCTCTTGTGCCCTGAACTCCATATTGCAGCCTCAAAACCAAAGCTCACATCAGAAAATTCATTACAAACCATGATAAATAAGAAAAATGAGAAAAAAGCCAAAGAAATGCAGGAGTTCTTAGTGATATTGGGCTTCATGTATTCCCATGTAAACTGCTGTTTCCAGATTCTTCCACACCTCCCAGCTGAGTGAATGTGTATTCTGACTGAATTAACCTGGAAATCGCAGTGAAACTCACTTTGGAGGGAATTAGAAATTGTCCCCTCAGCAGAAGTGTTCCATGACACTTTCTAAAACACAAAAACTCACCTTGGTCGTGTTACCTATCGATTTCTAAGCTTCAAACGCGTAATGTTGTGTTTTTAATTTCATAATGGCTACTCTGTCCAAACTCTTGTTTGTATTGCGTCAGAATAGAAAATTTGGGAAGGAAGAAGGCAAAACCAACTCAGACCCAGAAAACATTCAGAAAATGTGGATCAAAAAACAACAACGCTGAGGCACCCAAAACCTTTAAAGCAAGACAGAATTGTAGCAAACCAATAGCTGTGCCCTGATTGAAAAAGAACCTTCCTCTTGTGCCCTGAACCCAATATGCCAGCATCAAAACCAAAGCTCACATCAGAAAATTCATTACATACCATGATAAAAAGAAAAATGAGAAAATAGCCAAGGAAATGCAAGAATCCATAATGATATTGGGCTTGATTCAGTCACAACGAAACCGGCTATTCCCAGATTCATCCACCCTTCCAGATGACTGCCTGTGGACTTCTGAATGAATTAACCTGAAAATTGCAGTGAAACTCAGTTTGGAGACTATTAATATCTGTCACCTCAGCCAAAGTGTTCCATTTTATTTTCCAAAACACAAAAACTCACCTTAGTCGTGTTACCTGTAGATTTCTAAGCTTCAAACGCCTATTTGTTGTGCTTTTAATTTCATAATGGCTACTCTGTCTAAACTCTTGTTTATATTTCTTCAGAATACAAAATTTGGGAAGGAAGAAGGCAAAACCAACTCAGAACCAGTAAACATTTAGGAAATTGCCACTGAGGAAACGACAAATTGGCTGAGGCACCCAAACCAATGACAGCAAGCGAGAATTGGAGCAAGGCAACAGCTGTGCCCTGATTGAAAAAGACCATTCCTCAGGTTCCCTGAACTCCATATTGCAGCCTCAAAACCAAAGAACACATCAGCAAATTCATTACAAACCATGATAAATAAGAAAAATGAGAAAATAGACAAAGACATGCAAGAATCCATAATGATATTGGGCTGGATTTAGTCGCAAGGAAACCGGCTGTTCCCGGATTCATCCACCCCTCCAGCTGACTGCCTGTGGAATTCTCACTGAATTCACCTGAAAATCACAGTGACACTTAGTTTGGAGGCAATTAATATCTGTCACCTCAGCCAAAGTCTTCCATTTCATTTTCCAAAACACAAAACCTCACCTTGGTTGAGTTACCTGTAGATTTCTAAGCTTCCAACGCCTATTTGTTGTGTTTTTTATTTCATAATGGCTACTCTGCCCAAACTCTTGTTTGTATGGCGTCAGAATACAAAATTTGGGAAGAGGGCAAAACCAACTCAGACCCAGAAAACATTTAGGAAATTGCCGCTCAAGTAACCAAAAGTCAGCCTAGGCACCCAAAACAAGCACAGCAAGCCAGAATTGGAGCAAGCCAACAGCTGTGCCCTGATTGAAAAAGAACCTTCCTCTTGTGCCCTGAACTCAATATGCCAGCCTCAAAACTAAAGCTCACATCAGAAATTACATTACAAACCATGATAAATAAGGGAAATGTGAAAAAGGCAAAGAAATGCAAGAGTCCTTTGTGATATTTGGGTGGATTTAGACAGAAGGAAACTGGCTGTTTAAAGATTCATCCCCCCCTTCCACAGACTGAGTTTGGAATTCTGACTCAATTCACCTCAAAATCGCACTCACACTCAATTTGGAGGGAATTACTATCTGTCCCCTCAGCAGAAGTGTTCCATGTTATTTTCCAAAACACAGAAACTCATCTTGCTCATGTTGCCTGTAGATTTCTAATCCTGAAAGGGTAATTTGGTGTTTTTTTTTCTTTCATAATGGCTACTCTGTCCAAAATCTTGCTTGTATTGCATCAGAATACAAAATTAGGGAATAAGAAGGCAAAACCAACTCAGACCCAGAAAACATTTAGGAAATTACCACTCAAGAATCCACAAATTGGCTGAGGGACACAAAAAAAACGACAGCAAGCCGAATTGGAGCAAGCCAACAGCTGAGCCCTGTTTGAAAAAGACCATTCCTCTGGTGCCCTGAACTCAATATGCCAGCCTCAAAACCAAAGATCACACAAGAAAATTCATTACAAACCATGATGAATAAGAAAAATGAGAAAAAAGCCGAAGAAATGCAAGAATCCATAATGATATTGGGCTTGATTTAGTCTCAAGGAAACCGGCTATTCCCGGATTCATCCAACCCTAAAGCTGACTGCCTGTAGACTTCTGACTAAATTAACCTGAAATTCGCAGTGAAACTCAGTTTGGAGGCAATATATAACTGTCACCTCAGCCAAAGTGTTCCATTTTATTTTCCAAAACACAAAAACTCACCTTGTTCGTGTTACCTGTAGATTTATAAGCTTCAAATACCTATGTGTTGTGTTTCTTATTTCATAATGGCTACTCTGTCCAAACTCTTGTTTGTATTGCGTCAGAATACAAAATTTGGGGAGGAAGAAGGCAAAACCAACTCAGACCCAGAAAACATTTAGGAAATTGCTGCTCAAGAAACCTCAAATCGGCTGGGGCACCTAAACCAATGACAGCAAGCCAGAATTGGAGCAGGCCAACAGCTGTGCCCTGATTGAAAAAGAACCTTCCTCTTGTGCCCTGAGCTCAATATAGCAGATTCAAAACCAAAGCTCACATCAGAAAATTCATTACAAACCATTATAAATCAGAAAAATGAGAAAAAAGCCAAAGAAATGCAGGAGTTCTTAGTAATATTGGGCTTGATTTATTGCCATGTAAACGGCTGTTTCCAGATTCATCCACACCTCCCAGCTGAGTGTCTGTGGTTTCTGAATGAATTAACCTGAAAATCGCAGTGAAACTCGGTTTGGAGGCAATTAATATCTGTCACCTCAGCCAAAGTGTTCCATTTTATTTTCCAAAACTCAAAAACTCACCTTAGTATTCTTACCTGTAGATTTCTAAGCTTCAAATGCCTATTTGTTGTGTTTTTTATTTCATCATTGCTACTCTGTCCAAACTCTTGTTTGTATTGCGTCAGAATACAAAATTTGGGATTAAGAAGGAAAAACCGTGTCAGACCCAGAAAACATTTAGGAAATTTCCACTCAAGAAACCAAAAGTCAGCTGAGGAACCCACAACAATTACAGCAAGCCAGAATTGGAGAAAGCCAACAGCTGTGCCCTGATTGAAAGAGAACCTTCCTCTTGTGCCCTGAACTCAATATGCCAGCCTCAAAAGCAAAGCTCACATCAGAAAATTCATTACAAACCATGATAAATAAGAAAAATGAGAAAAAAGCCAAAGAAATGCAGGAGTTCTCAGGGATATTGGGCTTGAATTATGGCCATGTAAACGGCTGTTTCCAGATTCATCCAAACCTCCCAACTGAGTGTCTTTGGTTTCTGAATGAATTAACAAAAAAATCGCAGTGAAACTCGGTTTTGGAGGCAATTAATATCTGTCATCTCAGCCAGAGTGTTCAATTTTACTTTCGAAAACACAAAAACTTACCTTGCTTGTGTTACCTGTACATATATAAGCTTCAAACGCATATTTGTTGTGTTTTTTATTTCATAATGGCTACTCTGTCCAAACTCTTGTTTGTATTACGTCAGAATAGAAAATTTGGAAAGGAAGAAGGCAAAACCAACTCAGACCCAGAAAACATGTAGGAAATTGCCGCTAAAGAAACCAAAAACAGCTGAGGCACGCAAAACAATGACAGCAAGCCAGAATTGCAACAAGCCAACAGCTGTGTCCTGTTTGAAAAAGACCATTGATCTGGTGCCCTGAACTCAATATGCCAGCCTCAAAACCAAAGCTCACATCAGAAAATTCATTAGAAACCATGATAAATCAGAAAAATGAGAGAAAAGCCAAAGAAATGCACGAGTTCTTAGTGATATTTGGCTGCATTTAGACACAAGGAAACTGGCTGTTTAAAGATTCATCCCCCCCTTCCACTGACTGACTTTGGAATTCTGATTGATTTCACCTCAAAATTGCACTCACACTCAATTTGGAGGGAATTAGAATCTGTCCCCTCAGCAGAAGGGTTCCATGTCATTTTCCAAAACACAGAAACTCATCTTGGTCGAGTTGCCTGTAGATTTCTAATCCTGAAAGGGCAATTTCTGTGTTTTTTTTTTCTTTCATAATGGCTACTCTGTCCAAATCTTGCTTGTATTGCATCAGAATACAAAATATGGGAATAAGAAGGCAAAACCGACTCAGACCCAGAAAACATTAAGGAAATTGCCCCTCAAGAAACCACAAATTGGCTGAGGTTCCCAAAACAATGACAGCAAGCCAGAATTGGAGCAAGCCAACAGCTGTGCCCTGATTGAAAAAGAACCTTCCTCTTGTGCCCTGAACTCAATATGCCAGCCTCAAAACCAAAGCTCACATCAGAAAATTCATTACAAATCATCATAAATAAGATAAAAGAGAAAAAAGCCAAAGAAATGCAAGAATCCCTAATCATAGTGGCTTGAATTAGTTGCAAGGAAACCGGCTGTTCCCGGATTCATCCACCCCTCCAGCTTCCTGCCTGTGGAATTCTGAGTGAATTAACCTGAAAATTGCAGTAAGACTCAGTTTGGAGGCAATAATATCAGTCACCTCAGCCAAAGTGTTCCATTTGATTTTCCAAATCACAAAAACTCACCTTGGTCGTGTTACCCTTAGATTCATAAGCTTCAAACGCTAATTTATTGTTTTTTTTTTTATTTCATGATGGCTACTCTGTCCAAACTCTTGTTTGTATTGCGTCAGAATACAAAATGTGGGAAGGAAAAGGGAAAACCAACTCAGACCCAGAAAACATTTAGGAAATTGCCGCTCAAGAAACCACAAATCGGCTGAGGCACCCAAAACCTTGAAAGCAAGACAGAATTCGAGCAAGCCAACAGCTGTGCCCTGATTGAAAAAGAACCTTCCTCTTGTGCCCTGAACTCAATATGCCAGCCTCAAAACCAAAGCTCACATCAGAAAATTCATTACAAACAATGATAAATAAGAAAAATCAGAAAAAAAGCCAAAGAAATGCAAGAATCCATAATGTTATTGGGCTTGATTTAGTCGCAAGGAAGCCAGCAGTTCCCGGATTCATCCATGCCTAAAGCTGACTGCCTGTGTAATTCTCACAGAATGAACCCGAAAATCGCAGTGAAACTCCGTTTGGAGGCAATTAATATCTGTCACCTCAGCCAAAGTGTTCCATTTGATTTTCCAAAACAAAAAAACTCACTTTGGTCGTGTTACCTGCAGATTTAAAATCTTGAAACGCGTATTTGTTGTGTTGTTTATTTCATAATGGCTACTCTGTACAAACTCTTCTTTGCATTGTATCAGAATACTAAATTGGGGAAGGAAGAAGGCAAAACCAACTCAGAGCCAGAAAACATGTAGGAAATTGCCGCTCAAGAAACCACAAATCGGCTGAGGCACCCAAAACCTTGAAAGCAAGACAGAATTGGAGAAAGCCAACAGCTGTGCCCTGATTGAACAAGACCATTAATCCAGTGCCCAGAACTCCACATTGCAGCCTCAAAACCAAAGCTCCCATCAGAAAATTCATTACAAACCATGATAAATAAGGGAAATCTGAGAAAGCCAAAGAAATTCAAGAGTCCTTTGTGGTATTTGGCTGGATTTAGACACAAAGAAACTGGTTGTTTAAAGATTCATCCCCCCTTCCACAGACAGACTTTGGAATTCTGATTGAATTCACCTCAAAATCGCACTCACACTCAATTTGGAGGGAATTAGAATCTGTCCCCTTAGCAGAAGTGTTCCTTGTCATTTTCCAAAACACAGAAACTCATCTTGGTCGTGTAGCCTGTAGATTTCTAATCCTGAAAGGGCAATTTGCTGTTTTTTTTTTTTTCTTTCATAATGGCTACTCTCCAAAATCTTGCTTGTATTGCATCAGAATACAAAATATGGGAATAAGAAGGCAAAACCGACTCAGACCCAGAAAACATTAAGGAAATTGCCGCTCAAGAATCCACAAATCAGCTGAGGCACCCAAAACAATGACAGCAAGCCAGAATTGGAGCAAGCCAACAGCTGTGCCCTGATTGAAAAAGAACCTTCCTCTTGTGCCCTGAATTCAATATGCCAGCCTCCAAACCAAAGCTCACATCAGAAAATTCATTACAAACCATGATAAATAAGAAAAAAGAGAAAAAAGCCAAAGAAATGCAAGAATCCTTAATGATATTGGGCTTGATTTAGTCGCAAGGAAACCGGCTGTCCCCAGATTCATCCATACCTCCAGATGTCTGCCTGTGGAATTCTGACTGAATTACCCTGAAAATCGCAGTGAAACTCAGTTTGGAGTCAATTAATATCTTTGACCTCAGCCAAAGTGTAACATTTTTTTTTCCAAAACACAAAAACACACCTTGGTCATGTATCCTGTAGATTTTTAAGCTTCAAATGCCCATTTGTTGTGTTTTGTATTTCATAATCGGTACTCTGCCCAAACTCATGTTTGTATGGCGTCAGAATACAAAATTTGGGAAGGAGGAAGGCGAAACCAAATCAGACCAAGAAAACATTTAGGAAATTGCCGCTCAACAAACCAAAATTGAGCTGAGGCACCCAAAACAATGACAGCAAGCCAGAATTGGAGCAAGCCAACAGCTGTGCCCTGTTTGAAAAAGACCATTCCTCCAGTACCCTGAACTCCATATTCCAGCCTCAAAACCAAAGCTCACATCAGAAAATTCATTACAAACCATGATAAATAAGGGAATTGAGAAAAAGCCAAAGAAACGCAAGCCTGTGGAATCCTAACTGAATTAACTGAATTAATCTGAAAATCGCAGTGAAACTCGGTTTTGGAGGCAATTAATATCTGTCACCTCAGCCAGAGGGTTCAATTTTAATTTCGAAAACAAAAAATCATACCTTGGTCTTGTGACCAGTACATATATAAGCTTCAAACGCATATTTGTTGTGTTTTTTATTTCATAATGGCTACTCTGTCCAAACTCTTGTTTGTATTACGCCAGAATACAAAATTTGGGAAGGAAGAAGGCAAAACCTACTCAGAGCCAGAAAACATGTAGGAAATTGCCGCTCAAGAAACCACAAATGGACTGAGGCACCCAAAACCTTGAAAGCAAGCCAGAATTGGAGCAAGCCAACAGCTGTGCCCTGATTGAACTAGACCATTAATCCAGTGCCCTGAACTCCATATTGCAGCCTCAAAACCAAAGCTCACAAAAAAAAATCATTACAAACAATGATAAATAAGGGAAATCTGAGAAAGCCAAAGTAATTCAAGAGTCCTTTGTGGTATTTGGCTGGATTTAGACAGAAGGAAACAGGCTGTTTACGGATTCAACCCCCCTTCCACAGACTGACTTTGGAATTCTGACTCAATTCACCTCAAAATCGCACTCACACTCAATTTGGAGGGAATTAGTATCTGTCCCCTCAGCAGAAGTGTTCCATGTCATTTTCCAAAACACAAAAACTCATCTTTGTCGTGTTGCCTGTAGACTTCTAATCCTGAAAGGGCAATTTACTGTGTTTTTTTTTTTCTTTCATAATGGCTACTCTGTCCAAAATCTTGCTTGTATTGCGTCAGAATACAAAATTTGGGAATAAGAAGGCAAATCCGACTCAGACCCAGAAAACATTTAGGAAACTGCAGAAAAAGAATCCACAAATCAGCTAAGGAATCCAAAACAATGACAGCAAGCAGAACTGGAGCACGCCAACAGCTGTGCCCTGATTGAAAAAGAACCTTCCTCTTGTGCCCTAAACTCAATATGCCAGCCACAAAACCAAAGCTCACATCAGAAAATTCATTTCAAACCATGATAAATAGGAAAAATCAGAAAAAAGCCAAAGAAATGCAAGTTTTCTTAGTGATATTGGGCTTGATTTATTCCTAAGTAAACAGCTGTTTCCAGATTCATCCACAACTCCCAGCTGAGTGAATAGGGATTCTGACTGAATTAACCTCAAAATGGCAGTGAAATTCGGTTTGGAGACAATTAATATCTGTCACCTCAGCCAAAGTGTTCCATTTTATTTTCCAAAACAAAAAAACTCACTTTAGTCATGTTTCCTATAGATTTCAAAGCGTCAAACGCCTATTTGTTGTGTTTTTTATTTCATAATGGCTACTCTGTCCAAAATCTTGCTTGTATTGCATCAACATACAAAATTTGGGAAGGTAGAAGGCAAAGCCAACTCGGACCCAGAAAACATTTAGGAAATTGCCACTCAAGAAACCAAAAGTCAACTGAGGCTCCCAAAACCATGACAGCAAGCCAGAATTGGAGCAGGCAATCAGCTGAGTCCTGATTGAAAAAGGCCATTCTTCCGGTACCCTGAACTCCATATTCCAGCCTCAAAACCAAAGCTCACATCAGGAAATTCATTACAAACCACGATACATAAGAAAAATGAGAAAAAAGCCAAGAAATGCAAGAAACCATAATGATATTGAACTGGATTTAGTTGCAAGGAAACCGGCTGTTCCCGGATTCATCCAACACTCCAGCTGACTGCGTGTGGAATTCTGACTGAATTCAGCTGAAAATCGCAGTGAAACTCAGATTGGAGGCAATTAATATCTGTCACCTCAGCCAAAGTGTTCCATTTGATTTTACAAAACACAAAAAATCACCTTGGTCTTGTTACCTGTAGATTTCCAAGCTTCAAATGCCTATTTGTTGTGTTGTTTATTTCATAATGGCTACTCTGTCCAAACTCTTCTTTGCATTGCATCAGAATACAAAATTTGGGAATAAGAAGGCAAATCCAACTCAGACACAGAAAACATTTATGAAATTGCCACTCAAGAAACCACGAATCTTCTGAGGCATCCAAAACAATGACAGCAAGCCGGAATTGGAGCAAATCAAAAACTGTGCCCTGATTGAAACAGAACCATCCTCTTGTGCCCTGAACTCAATATGCCAGCCTCAAAACCAAAGCTCACATCAGAAAATGCATTACAAACCATTACAAATAAGAAAAATGAGAAAAAAGCCAAAGAAATGCAAGAATCCATAATGATATTGGACTTGATTTAGTCGCAAGGAAACCGGATGTTCCTGCATTCATCCACCCCTACACAGCTGACTGCCTGTGGAATTCTGACTGAATTAACCTGAAAAATGCAGTGAAACTCAGTTTGAAGGCAATTAATATCTGTCACCTCAGCCAAAGTGTTCCATTTGATTTTTCAAAACTCAAAAACTCACCTTGGTCATGATACCTGTAGAATCATAACCTTCAACGCCTATTTGTTGTGTTTTTTATTTCATAATCGGTACTCTGTCTGAACACATGTTTGTATTGTGTCACAATACAAAATTTGGGAAGGAAGAAGGCAAAAACCTCTCAGACACAGAAAACATTTAGCAAATTGCCGCTCAAGAAACCAAAAGTCAGCTAAGGCACCCAAAACAATGACAGCAAGGCAGAATTGGAGCAAGTCAACAGCTGTGCCCTTTTTGAAAAATAACCTTCCTCTTGTGCCCTGAACTCCATATTGCAGCCTCAAAACCAAAGCTCACATCAGAAAATGCATTACAAACCATGATAAATAAGAAAAATGAGAAAAAAGCCAAAGAAATGCTAGAATCCATAATGATATTGGGCTTGATTTAGTCGCAAAGAAATTGGCTGTTCCCAGATTCATCCACCCCTCGAGCTGACGGCCTGTGGAATTCTGACTGAATTAACCTGAATATCGCAGTGAAACTCAGTTTGGAGGCCATTAATATCTGTCACCTCAGCCAAAGTGTTCCATTTTATTTGCCAAAACACAAAACCTCATCTTGTCCTGTTACCTGTAGATTTCTGAGCTTCAAACGCCTATTTGTAGTGTTTTTTATTTCATAATGGCTACTCTGCCCTAACTCTTGTTTGTATTGCGTCAGAATACAAAATTTGGGAAGGAAGAAGGCAAAACCAACTCAGACCCAGAAAACATTTAGGAAATTGCCGCTCAAGAAACCACAAATCGGCTGAGGCACTCAAAACAATGACAGCAAGCCAGAATTGGAGCAGGCCAACAGCTGTGCCCTGTTTGAAAAAGACTATTCCTCCGGTGCCCTGAACTCCATATTGCAGCCTCAAAACCAAAGCTCACATCAGAAAATTCATTACAAACCATGATAAATAAGAAAAATGAGAAAAAAGCCAAAGAAATGCAAGAATCCATAATGATATTGGGCTTGATTGAGTTGCAAGGAAACCGGCTGTTCCCGGATTCATCCACCCCTCCAGCTGACTGCCTGTGGAATTGTGACTGAATTAACCTGAATATCGCAGTGAAACTCCGTTTGGAGGCAGTAAATAACTGTCACCTCAGCCAAAGTGTTCCATTTGATTTTCCAAAACACAAAAACTCACCTTGGTCGTGTTACCTGTAGATTTCTAAGCTTCAAAAGCCTATTTGTTGTGTTTTTTATTTCATAATAGCTACTCTGCCCAAACACTTGTTTGTATTGTGTCAGAATACAACATTTGGGAAGGAAGAAGGCAAAACCAACTCAGACCCAGAAAACATTTTGGAAATTGCCGCTCAAGAACCACTAATCGGCTGAGGCACTCAAAACAATGACAGCAAGCCAGAATTGTAGCAGGCCAATAGCTGTGCCGTGTTTGAAAAAGACCATTGCCCCGGTGCCCTGAACTCTATATTGCAGCCTCAAAACCAAAGCTGACATCAGAAAATGCATTGCAAACCATGATAAATAAGAAAAATGAGAAAAAAGCCAAACAAATGCAAGAATCCATAATGATATTGTCTTTGAGTTAGTCGCAAGGAAACCGGCTGTTCCTGGATTCATCCACCCCTCCAGCGGACTGCCTGTGGAATTCTGACAGAATTACCCTGAAAATCGCAGTGAAACTCAGTTTGGAGGCAATTAATATCTGTCACCTCAGACCATTTTATAATCTAAAACACAAACACTCACCTTGCTCATGTTACCTGTAGATTTCTAAGCTTCAAACGCCTATTTGTTGTATTTTTTATTTCATAATGGCTACTCTGTCCAGAAAACATTTAAAATTTCCGCTCAAGAAACCACAAATCGGCTGAGGTACTTAAAACAATGACAGCAAGGCAGAATTGGAGCATGCCAACAGCTGTGCCCTGTTTGAAAAAGACCATTCCTCCGGTGCCCTGAACTCAATATGCCAGCCTCAAAACCAAAGCTCACATCAGAAAATTCATTACAAACCATGATAAAAATAAGAAAACGGAGAAAAAAGCCAAAAAATGCAAGAATCCATAATGATATTGGGCTTGAGTTAGTCGCAAGGAAACCGGCTGTTCCCGGATTCATCCACCCCTTCAGCGGACTGCCTGTGGAATTCTGACTGAATTAACCTGAATATCGCAGTGAAACTCAGTTTGGAGGCAATTAATATCTCTCAAATCAGCCAAAGTGTTCCATTGTATTTTCCAAAACACAAAAACTCCCCTTGGTCGTGTTACCTGTAGATTTCTAAGCTTAGAACGCCTATTTGTAGTGTTTTTTATTTCATAATGGCCACTCTGCCCAAACTCTTGTTTGTATTGCGTCAGAATACAAAATTTGGGAAGGAAGAAGGCAAAACCAACTCAGACCCAGAAAACATTTAAGAAATTGCCGCTCAAAAAACCACAAATCGGCTGAGGCACTCAAAACAATGACAGCAAGGCAGAATTGGAGCAGGCCAACAGC
The DNA here is from genome assembly GCF_051225735.1 of Oryctolagus cuniculus. Lineage (NCBI taxonomy): Eukaryota > Metazoa > Chordata > Mammalia > Lagomorpha > Leporidae > Oryctolagus > Oryctolagus cuniculus. Next base: position 253,515 of record NW_028301686.1, read on the forward strand.
TGTGCCCTGTTTGAAAAAGACCATTCCTCCGGTGCCCTGAACTCCATATTGCAGACTCAAAACCAAAGCTCACATCAGAAAATTCATTTAAACCATGATAAATAAGAAAGATGAGAAAAAAGCCAAAGAAATGCAAGAATCCATAATGATATTGGGCTTGATTGAGTTGCAAGGAAACCGGCTGTTCCCGGATTCATCAACCCCTCCAGCTGACTGCCTGTGGAATTATGACTGAATTTACCTGAAAAATGCAGTGAAACTCAGTTTGAAGGCAATTAATATCTGTCACCTCAGCCAAAGTGTTCCATTTGATTTTTCAAAACTCAAAAACTCACCTTGGTCATGATACCTGTAGAATCATAACCTTCAACGCCTATTTGTTGTGTTTTTTATTTCATAATCGGTACTCTGTCTGAACACATGTTTGTATTGTGTCACAATACAAAATTTGGGAAGGAAGAAGGCAAAAACCTCTCAGACACAGAAAACATTTAGCAAATTGCCGCTCAAGAAACCAAAAGTCAGCTAAGGCACCCAAAACAATGACAGCAAGGCAGAATTGGAGCAAGTCAACAGCTGTGCCCTTTTTGAAAAATAACCTTCCTCTTGTGCCCTGAACTCCATATTGCAGCCTCAAAACCAAAGCTCACATCAGAAAATGCATTACAAACCATGATAAATAAGAAAAATGAGAAAAAAGCCAAAGAAATGCTAGAATCCATAATGATATTGGGCTTGATTTAGTCGCAAAGAAATTGGCTGTTCCCAGATTCATCCACCCCTCGAGCTGACGGCCTGTGGAATTCTGACTGAATTAACCTGAATATCGCAGTGAAACTCAGTTTGGAGGCCATTAATATCTGTCACCTCAGCCAAAGTGTTCCATTTTATTTGCCAAAACACAAAACCTCATCTTGTCCTGTTACCTGTAGATTTCTGAGCTTCAAACGCCTATTTGTAGTGTTTTTTATTTCATAATGGCTACTCTGCCCTAACTCTTGTTTGTATTGCGTCAGAATACAAAATTTGGGAAGGAAGAAGGCAAAACCAACTCAGACCCAGAAAACATTTAGGAAATTGCCGCTCAAGAAACCACAAATCGGCTGAGGCACTCAAAACAATGACAGCAAGCCAGAATTGGAGCAGGCCAACAGCTGTGCCCTGTTTGAAAAAGACTATTCCTCCGGTGCCCTGAACTCCATATTGCAGCCTCAAAACCAAAGCTCACATCAGAAAATTCATTACAAACCATGATAAATAAGAAAAATGAGAAAAAAGCCAAAGAAATGCAAGAATCCATAATGATATTGGGCTTGGTTCAGTCGCAAGGAAACCGGCTGTTCCCGGATTCATCCACCCCTCCAGCTGACTGCCTGTGGAATTGTGACTGAATTAACCTGAATATCGCAGTGAAACTCCGTTTGGAGGCAGTAAATAACTGTCACCTCAGCCAAAGTGTTCCATTTGATTTTCCAAAACACAAAAACTCACCTTGGTCGTGTTACCTGTAGATTTCTAAGCTTCAAAAGCCTATTTGTTGTGTTTTTTATTTCATAATAGCTACTCTGCCCAAACACTTGTTTGTATTGTGTCAGAATACAACATTTGGGAAGGAAGAAGGCAAAACCAACTCAGACCCAGAAAACATTTTGGAAATTGCCGCTCAAGAACCACTAATCGGCTGAGGCACTCAAAACAATGACAGCAAGCCAGAATTGTAGCAGGCCAATAGCTGTGCCGTGTTTGAAAAAGACCATTGCCCCGGTGCCCTGAACTCTATATTGCAGCCTCAAAACCAAAGCTGACATCAGAAAATGCATTGCAAACCATGATAAATAAGAAAAATGAGAAAAAAGCCAAACAAATGCAAGAATCCATAATGATATTGTCTTTGAGTTAGTCGCAAGGAAACCGGCTGTTCCTGGATTCATCCACCCCTCCAGCGGACTGCCTGTGGAATTCTGACAGAATTACCCTGAAAATCGCAGTGAAACTCAGTTTGGAGGCAATTAATATCTGTCACCTCAGACCATTTTATAATCTAAAACACAAACACTCACCTTGCTCATGTTACCTGTAGATTTCTAAGCTTCAAACGCCTATTTGTTGTATTTTTTATTTCATAATGGCTACTCTGTCCAGAAAACATTTAAAATTTCCGCTCAAGAAACCACAAATCGGCTGAGGTACTTAAAACAATGACAGCAAGGCAGAATTGGAGCATGCCAACAGCTGTGCCCTGTTTGAAAAAGACCATTCCTCCGGTGCCCTGAACTCAATATGCCAGCCTCAAAACCAAAGCTCACATCAGAAAATTCATTACAAACCATGATAAATAAGAAAACGGAGAAAAAAGCCAAAAAATGCAAGAATCCATAATGATATTGGGCTTGAGTTAGTCGCAAGGAAACCGGCTGTTCCCGGATTCATCCACCCCTTCAGCGGACTGCCTGTGGAATTCTGACTGAATTAACCTGAATATCGCAGTGAAACTCAGTTTGGAGGCAATTAATATCTCTCAAATCAGCCAAAGTGTTCCATTGTATTTTCCAAAACACAAAAACTCCCCTTGGTCGTGTTACCTGTAGATTTCTAAGCTTAGAACGCCTATTTGTAGTGTTTTTTATTTCATAATGGCCACTCTGCCCAAACTCTTGTTTGTATTGCGTCAGAATACAAAATTTGGGAAGGAAGAAGGCAAAACCAACTCAGACCCAGAAAACATTTAAGAAATTGCCGCTCAAAAAACCACAAATCGGCTGAGGCACTCAAAACAATGACAGCAAGGCAGAATTGGAGCAGGCCAACAGCTGTGCCCTGTTTGAAAAAGACCATTCCTCCGGTGCCCTGAACTCCATATTGCAGCCTCAAAACCAAAGCTCACATCAGAAAATTCATTTAAACCATGATAAATAAGAAAGATGAGAAAAAAGCCAAAGAAATGCAAGAATCCATAATGATATTGGGCTTGATTGAGTTGCAAGGAAACCGGCTGTTCCCGGATTCATCAACCCCTCCAGCTGACTGCCTGTGGAATTATGACTGAATTTACCTGAAAATCGCAGTGAAACTCACTTTGGAGGCAATTAATATCTGTCACCTCAGCCAAAGTGTTCCATTTGATTTTCCAAAACACAAAAACTCACCTTGGTCGTGTTACCTGTAGATTTCTAAGCTTCAAAAGACTATTTGTTGTGTTTTGTATTTCACACTGGCTACTCGACCCAAACTCTTGTTTGTATGGCGTCAGAATACAAAATTTGGGAAGGAAAATGGCAAAACCAACTCAGACTCAGAAAACATGTAGGAAATTGCAGCTCAAGAAACCAAAAGTCAGCTGAGGCACTCAAAACAATAACAGCAAGCCAGAATTGGAGCAGGCCAAAAGCTGTGCCCTGTTTGAAAAAGACCATTCCTCCAGTGCCCTGAACTCCATATTGCAGCCTCAAAACCAAAGCTCACATCAGGAAATTCATTACAAACCATGAAAAATAAGGAAAATGAGAAAAAAGCGAAAGAATTCCAAGAATGCATAATGATATTGGGCTTGATTTAGTCTCAATTAAACCGGCTGTTCCAGGATTCATCGACCACTGCAGCTGACTGCCTGTGGAATTCTGACTGAATTCAGCTGAAAATCGCAGTGAAACTCAGATTGGAGGCAATTAATATCTGTCACCTCAGCCAAAGTGTTCCATTGTATTTTCCAAAACACAAAAACTCCCCTTGGTCGTGTTACCTGTAGATTTCTAAGCTTAGAACGCCTATTTGTAGTGTTTTTTATTTCATAATGGCCACTCTGCCCAAACTCTTGTTTGTATTGCGTCAGAATACAAAATTTGGGAAGGAAGAAGGCAAAACCAACTCAGACCCAGAAAACATTTAAGAAATTGCCGCTCAAAAAACCACAAATCGGCTGAGGCACTCAAAACAATGACAGCAAGGCAGAATTGGAGCAGGCCAACAGCTGTGCCCTGTTTGAAAAAGACCATTCCTCCGGTGCCCTGAACTCCATATTGCAGACTCAAAACCAAAGCTCACATCAGAAAATTCATTTAAACCATGATAAATAAGAAAGATGAGAAAAAAGCCAAAGAAATGCAAGAATCCATAATGATATTGGGCTTGATTGAGTTGCAAGGAAACCGGCTGTTCCCGGATTCATCAACCCCTCCAGCTGACTGCCTGTGGAATTATGACTGAATTTACCTGAAAAATGCAGTGAAACTCAGTTTGAAGGCAATTAATATCTGTCACCTCAGCCAAAGTGTTCCATTTGATTTTTCAAAACTCAAAAACTCACCTTGGTCATGATACCTGTAGAATCATAACCTTCAACGCCTATTTGTTGTGTTTTTTATTTCATAATCGGTACTCTGTCTGAACACATGTTTGTATTGTGTCACAATACAAAATTTGGGAAGGAAGAAGGCAAAAACCTCTCAGACACAGAAAACATTTAGCAAATTGCCGCTCAAGAAACCAAAAGTCAGCTAAGGCACCCAAAACAATGACAGCAAGGCAGAATTGGAGCAAGTCAACAGCTGTGCCCTTTTTGAAAAATAACCTTCCTCTTGTGCCCTGAACTCCATATTGCAGCCTCAAAACCAAAGCTCACATCAGAAAATGCATTACAAACCATGATAAATAAGAAAAATGAGAAAAAAGCCAAAGAAATGCTAGAATCCATAATGATATTGGGCTTGATTTAGTCACAAAGAAATTGGCTGTTCCCAGATTCATCCACCCCTCGAGCTGACGGCCTGTGGAATTCTGACTGAATTAACCTGAATATCGCAGTGAAACTCAGTTTGGAGGCCATTAATATCTGTCACCTCAGCCAAAGTGTTCCATTTTATTTGCCAAAACACAAAACCTCATCTTGTCCTGTTACCTGTAGATTTCTGAGCTTCAAACGCCTATTTGTAGTGTTTTTTATTTCATAATGGCTACTCTGCCCTAACTCTTGTTTGTATTGCGTCAGAATACAAAATTTGGGAAGGAAGAAGGCAAAACCAACTCAGACCCAGAAAACATTTAGGAAATTGCCGCTCAAGAAACCACAAATCGGCTGAGGCACTCAAAACAATGACAGCAAGCCAGAATTGGAGCAGGCCAACAGCTGTGCCCTGTTTGAAAAAGACTATTCCTCCGGTGCCCTGAACTCCATATTGCAGCCTCAAAACCAAAGCTCACATCAGAAAATTCATTAAAAACCATGATAAATAAGAAAAATGAGAAAAAAGCCAAAGAAATGCAAGAATCCATAATGATATTGGGCTTGGTTCAGTCGCAAGGAAACCGGCTGTTCCCGGATTCATCCACCCCTCCAGCTGACTGCCTGTGGAATTGTGACTGAATTAACCTGAATATCGCAGTGAAACTCCGTTTGGAGGCAGTAAATAACTGTCACCTCAGCCAAAGTGTTCCATTTGATTTTCCAAAACACAAAAACTCACCTTGGTCGTGTTACCTGTAGATTTCTAAGCTTCAAAAGCCTATTTGTTGTGTTTTTTATTTCATAATAGCTACTCTGCCCAAACACTTGTTTGTATTGTGTCAGAATACAACATTTGGGAAGGAAGAAGGCAAAACCAACTCAGACCCAGAAAACATTTTGGAAATTGCCGCTCAAGAACCACTAATCGGCTGAGGCACTCAAAACAATGACAGCAAGCCAGAATTGTAGCAGGCCAATAGCTGTGCCGTGTTTGAAAAAGACCATTGCCCCGGTGCCCTGAACTCTATATTGCAGCCTCAAAACCAAAGCTGACATCAGAAAATGCATTGCAAACCATGATAAATAAGAAAAATGAGAAAAAAGCCAAACAAATGCAAGAATCCATAATGATATTGTCTTTGAGTTAGTCGCAAGGAAACCGGCTGTTCCTGGATTCATCCACCCCTCCAGCGGACTGCCTGTGGAATTCTGACAGAATTACCCTGAAAATCGCAGTGAAACTCAGTTTGGAGGCAATTAATATCTGTCACCTCAGACCATTTTATAATCTAAAACACAAACACTCACCTTGCTCATGTTACCTGTAGATTTCTAAGCTTCAAACGCCTATTTGTTGTATTTTTTATTTCATAATGGCTACTCTGTCCAGAAAACATTTAAAATTTCCGCTCAAGAAACCACAAATCGGCTGAGGTACTTAAAACAATGACAGCAAGGCAGAATTGGAGCATGCCAACAGCTGTGCCCTGTTTGAAAAAGACCATTCCTCCGGTGCCCTGAACTCAATATGCCAGCCTCAAAACCAAAGCTCACATCAGAAAATTCATTACAAACCATGATAAATAAGAAAACGGAGAAAAAAGCCAAAAAATGCAAGAATCCATAATGATATTGGGCTTGAGTTAGTCGCAAGGAAACCGGCTGTTCCCGGATTCATCCACCCCTTCAGCGGACTGCCTGTGGAATTCTGACTGAATTAACCTGAATATCGCAGTGAAACTCAGTTTGGAGGCAATTAATATCTCTCAAATCAGCCAAAGTGTTCCATTGTATTTTCCAAAACACAAAAACTCCCCTTGGTCGTGTTACCTGTAGATTTCTAAGCTTAGAACGCCTATTTGTAGTGTTTTTTATTTCATAATGGCCACTCTGCCCAAACTCTTGTTTGTATTGCGTCAGAATACAAAATTTGGGAAGGAAGAAGGCAAAACCAACTCAGACCCAGAAAACATTTAAGAAATTGCCGCTCAAAAAACCACAAATCGGCTGAGGCACTCAAAACAATGACAGCAAGGCAGAATTGGAGCAGGCCAACAGCTGTGCCCTGTTTGAAAAAGACCATTCCTCCGGTGCCCTGAACTCCATATTGCAGACTCAAAACCAAAGCTCACATCAGAAAATTCATTTAAACCATGATAAATAAGAAAGATGAGAAAAAAGCCAAAGAAATGCAAGAATCCATAATGATATTGGGCTTGATTGAGTTGCAAGGAAACCGGCTGTTCCCGGATTCATCAACCCCTCCAGCTGACTGCCTGTGGAATTATGACTGAATTTACCTGAAAATCGCAGTGAAACTCACTTTGGAGGCAATTAATATCTGTCACCTCAGCCAAAGTGTTCCATTTGATTTTCCAAAACACAAAAACTCACCTTGGTCGTGTTACCTGTAGATTTCTAAGCTTCAAAAGACTATTTGTTGTGTTTTGTATTTCACACTGGCTACTCGCCCCAAACTCTTGTTTGTATGGCGTCAGAATACAAAATTTGGGAAGGAAAATGGCAAAACCAACTCAGACTCAGAAAACATGTAGGAAATTGCAGCTCAAGAAACCAAAAGTCAGCTGAGGCACTCAAAACAATAACAGCAAGCCAGAATTGGAGCAGGCCAAAAGCTGTGCCCTGTTTGAAAAAGACCATTCCTCCAGTGCCCTGAACTCCATATTGCAGCCTCAAAACCAAAGCTCACATCAGGAAATTCATTACAAACCATGAAAAATAAGGAAAATGAGAAAAAAGCGAAAGAATTCCAAGAATGCATAATGATATTGGGCTTGATTTAGTCTCAAGGAAACCGGCTGTTCCAGGATTCATCGACCACTGCAGCTGACTGCCTGTGGAATTCTGACTGAATTCAGCTGAAAATCGCAGTGAAACTCAGATTGGAGGCAATTAATATCTGTCACCTCAGCCAAAGTGTTCCATTTTCTTTTCCAAAACACAAAAACTCCCCTTGGTCGTGTTACCTGTAGATTTCTAAGCTTCAAACGACTATTTGTTGTGTTTTTTATTTCATAATGGCTACTTTAACCAAACTCTTGTTTGTATTGCATCAGAATACAACATTTGGGAAGGAAGAAGGCAAAACCAACTCACAGCCAGAAATCATTTAGGACATTGCCGCTCAAGAAACCAAAAGTCAGCAGAGGTACCCAAAGCAATGACATTAAACCAGATTGGAGCAAGCAAAGAGGTGTGCCCTGATTGAAAAAGAACCATTCTCTTCTGCACTGAAGTCTATATTGCAGCCTCAAAATAAAGCTCACATCAGAAAATTTATTACAAACCATGATAAATAAGAAAAATAAGAAAAAAGCCAAAGAAATGCAAGAATCTATAATGATATTGGGCTTGATTCAATCGCAAGGAAACCGGCTGTTCCCAGATTCATCCACCCCTCCAGCTGACTGCCTGTGGAATTCTGACTGAATTCACCTGAAAATCGCAGTGAAACTCAGTTTGGAGGCAATTAATATCTGTCACCTCAGCCAAAGTGTTCCATTTTATTTTCGAAAACACAAAAACTCACCTTGCTCGTGTTACCTGTCGATTTCTAAGCTTCAAATGACTATTTGTTGTGTTTTTTATTTCATAATGGCTACTCTGCCGAAACTCTTGTTTGTATTGCGTCAGAATACAAAATTTGGGAAGGAAGAAGGTAAAACCAATTCAGGCCCAGAAAACATGTAGTAAATTGCCGCTCAAAAGACCAATAATCGGCTGAGGCACACAAAACAATGACAGCAAGCCAGAATTGGAGCAGGCCAACAGCTGTGCCCTGTTTGAAAAAGACCATTCCTCTGTTACCCTGAACTCCATATTGCAGCCTCAAAACCAAAGCTCACATCAGAAAATTCATTACAAACCATGATAAATAAGGAAAATGAGAAAAAAGCCAAAGAATTCCAAGAATGCATAATGATATAGGGCTTGATTTAGTCTCAAGGAAACCGGCTGTTCCTGGATTCATCGACCACTGCAGCTGACTGCCTGTGGAATTCTGACTGAATTCACCTGAAAATCGCAGTGAAACTCAGTTTGGAAGCAATTAATATCTGTCACCTCAGATATTTTATTATCCAAAACACATAACCTCACCTTGGTCGTGTTACCTGTAGATTTCTAAGCTTCAAACGCCTATTTGTTGTGTTTTTTATTTCATAATGGCTACTCTGCTGAAACTCTTTTTTGTATTGCGTCAGAATACAAAATTTGACAAGGAAGAAGGCAAAAGCAACTCAGACCCAGAAAACATTCAGAAAATTGCCACTCAAGAAACCACAAATAAGCTGAGGCACCCAAAATAAAATGACAGCAAGCCAGAATTGGAGCAGGCCAACAGCTGTGCCATGTTTGAAAAGGACCATTCCTCCGGTGCCCTGAACTCAAAATGCCAGCCTCAAAACCAAAGCTCACATCCGAAAATTTATTACAAACCATGATAAATAAGAAAGATGAGAAAAAAGCCAAAGAAATGCAAGAATCCACAATGATATTGGGCTTGATTTAGTCGCAAGGAAACCATCTTTCCCGGATTCATCCACCCCTCCAGCTGACAGCCTGTGGAATTCTGACAGAATTAACCTGAAAATCGCAGTGAAACTCAGTTTGGAGGCAATTAATATGTGTCACCTCAGCCAAAGTGTTCCATTTGATTTTCCAAAACACAAAATCTCACCTTGGTCGTGTTACCTGTAGATTTCTAAGCTTCAAACTCCTATTTCTTGTGTTTTTTTTTATTTCATAATGGCTCCTCTGTCCAACCTCTTGTTTGTATGGCGTCAGAATACAAAATTTGGGAAGGAAGAAGGCAAAACCAACTCAGACCCAGAAAACATTTAGGAAATTGCCACTCAACACACCAAAAATCAGCTGAGGCACCCAAAACAATGACAGTAAGCCAGAACTGGAGCAAGCAAATGGCTGTGCCCTGTTTGAAAAAGAACCTTCCTCTTGTGCCCTGAACTCCATATTGCAGACTCAAAACCAAAGCTCACATCAGAAAATTTATTACAAACCATGATACATAAGAGAAATGAGAAAAAGCCAAAGAAATGCAAGAATCCATAATGATATTGGGCTTGATTTAGTCTCAAGGAAATCAGCTCTTCCCAGATTCATCCCCCCCTCCAGCTGACTACCTGTGGAATTGTGACTGAATTAACCTGAAAATCACAGTGAAACTCAGTTTGGAAGCAATTAATATCTGTCACCTCAGCCAAAGTGTTCCATTTGATTTTCCAAAACACAAAAACTCACCATGGTCGTGTTACCTGTAGATTTCTAAGCTTCAAAAGCCTATTTGTTGTGGTTTTTATTTCATAATGGCTACTTTAACCAAACTCTTTTTTGTATTGCGTCAGAATACAAAATTTGACAAGGAAGAAGGCAAAACCAACTCAGACCCAGAAAACATGTAGGAAATTGCCGCTCAAGAAACCAAAAGTCAGCTGAGGTACCCAAACCAATTACATTAAACCAGAATTGGAGCAAGCAAAGAGCTGTGCCCTGATTGAAAAAGAACCATCCTCTTCTGCCCTGAACTCCATCTTCCAGACTCAAAACCAAAGCTCACATCAGAAAATTCATTACACACCATGATAAATAAGAAAAATGAGAATAAATCCAAAGAAATGCAAGATTCCATAATGATATTAGGTTTGATTTAGTCGCAAGGAAACCGGTTGTTCCCAGATTCATCCACCCCTCCAGCTGACTGCCTGTGGAATTCTGACTGAATTAACCTGAAAATCACAGTGAAATTCAGTTTGGAGGCAATTAATATCTGTCACCACAGCCAAAGTGTTCCATTTTATATTCCAAAACACAAAAACTCACCTTGGTCATGTTACCAGTAGATGTCTAAGCTTCAAACGCCTATTTGTTGTGTTTTTTATTTCATAATGGCTACTCTGTCTAAACTCTTGTTTGTATTGCGTCAGAAGCAACATTTGAAGGAAGAAGGCAAAACCAACTCAGACCCAGAAAACATTTAGGAACTTGCCGCTCAAGAAAGCAAACTCAGCTGAGGCACCCAAACCAATGACAGTAAGCCAGAATTGGAGCAAGCAAAGGTCTGTGCCCTGATTGAATATGGCCATTCCTCCGGTGCCCTGAACTCCATCTTGCAGACTCAAAACCAAAGCTCACATCAGAAAATTCATTACAAACCATCATAAATAAGAAAAATGAGAAAAAAGCCAAAGAAATGCAAGAATCCATAATGATATTGGGCTTGATTCAGTCGCAAGGAAACCGGCTGTTCCCAGATTCATCCACCCCTCCATCTGGCTACCTGTGGAATTCGACTGAATTAACCTGAACATCGCAGTGAAACTCAGTTTGGAGGCAATTAATATCTGTCACCTCAGTCAAAGTGTTCCATTTGATTTTCCAAAACACAAAAACTCACCTTGGTCGTGTTTTCTGTACATGTATAACCTTGAAATGTTTGTTTGTTGTGTTTTTTATTTCATAATGGCTACTTTGACCAAACTCTTGTTTATATTGCATCAGAATACAAAATTTGGGAAGGAAGAAGGAAAAACCAACTCAGACCCAGAAAACATTTAGGAAAATGCCGCTCAAGAAACCACAAATCGGCTGAGGCACCCAAAACAATGACAGCAAGCCAGAATTGGAGCAAGCCAACACTTATGCCCTGATTGAAAATGCCATTCCTCTTGTGCCCTGAACTCCATATGCCAGCCTAAAAACCAAAGCGCACATCAGAAAATTCATTACAAACCATGATAAATAAGAAAAATAAGAGCCAAAGAAATGCAAGAATCCATAATGATATTGGGCTTGATTTAGTCGCAAGGAAACCGGCTGTTCCCGGATTCATCTACCCCTCCAGGTGACTCCCTGTGGAATTCTGACTGAATTAACCTGAATATCGCAGTGAAACTCAGTTTGGAGGCAATTAATATCTGTCACCTAGCCAAAGTGTTCCATTTGACTTTCCAAAACACAAAAACTCACCTTGGTCGTGTTACCTGTAGATTTCTAAGCTTCAAACGCCTATTGGTTGTGTTTTTCATTCCATAATGGCTACTCTGTCCAAACTCTTGTTTGTATGCCGTCAGAATACAAAATTTGGGAAGGAAGAAGGCAAAACCAACTCAGACCCAGAAAACATTTAGGAAATTTCCACTCAAGAAACCAAAAGTCAGCTGAGGCTCCCAAAATAATGACAGCAAGCCAGAATTGGAGCAAGCCAACAGCTGTGCCCTGATGGAAAAAGGCCATTCCTCCGGTGCCCTGAACTCCATATTGCAGCTTCAAAACCAAAGCTGACATCAGAAAATTCATTACAAACCATGATAAATAAGACAAATGAGAAAAAAGACAAAGAAATGCAAGAATCCATAATGATATTGGGCTGGATTTATTCGCAAGGTTACCGGCTGTTCCCAGTTCATCCACCCCTCCAGCTGACTGCCTGTGGAATTGTGACTGAATTCACCTGAAAATCGCAGTGAAACTCAGTTTGGAGGCAATTTATATCTGTCACCTCAGCCAACGTGTTCCATTTGATTTTCCACAACACAAAACCTCACCTTGGTCATGTTACCTGTAGATTTCTAAGCTTCAAATGCCTATTTGCTGTGTTTTTCATTACAAAATGGCTGCTCTGCCCAAACTCTTGTTTGTATGGCGTCAGAATACAAAATTTGGGAAGGAAGAAGGCAAAACCAACTCAGACCCTGAAAACATGCAGGAAATTGCTGCTCAAGAAACCAAAAGTCAGCTGAGGCACTTAAAACAATGACAGCAAGCCAGAATTCGAGCAGGCCAACAGCTGTGCCCTGTTTGAAAAAGGCCATTCCTCCGGTGCCCTGAACTGCATATTGCAGCCTCAAAACCAAATCTCACATCAGAAAATTCATTACAAACCTTGATAAATAAAAAATGAGAAAAAAGCCAAAGAAATGCAAGAATCCATAATGATATTAGGCTTGTTTTATTCGCATGGAAACCGGCTGTTCCCAGATTCATCCACCCCTCCAGCTGACTGCCTGTGGAATTCTGACTGAATTAACCTGAAAATCGCAGTGAAACTCAGTTTGGTAGCAATTAATATCTGTCACCTCAGCCAAAGCGTTCCATTTTATGTTCCAAAACAAAAAAACTCACCATGGTTGTGCTACCTGTAGATTTCTAAGCTTCAAAATCCTATTTCTTGTGGTTTTTATTTCATAATGGCTACTCTGCCCAAACTCTTGTTTGTATGGCATCAGAAAAGATAATTTGGGAAGGCAGACAGCAAAACCAACTCAGACCCAGAAAACCCATAATGATATTGGGCTGGATTTATTCGCAAGGATACCGGCTGTGCCCAGATTCATCCACCCCTACAGCTGACTGCCTGTGGAATTGTGACTGAATTCACCTGAAGTCAGCCGCGGCACCCAAAACAATGACGGGAAACAAGAATTGGAGCAGGCCAACAGCTGTGCCCTGTTTGAAAAAGACCATTCCTCTTGTGCCCTGAACTCCATATGCCAGCCTCAAAACCAAAGCTCACATCAGAAAATTCATCACAAACCATGATAAATAAGAAAAAGGAGAAAAAAGCCAAAGAAATGCAAGAATCCATAATGATATTCAGCTTGATTTCGTCACAAGGAAACCGGCTGTTCCCGGATTCATCCACCCCTCCAGCGGACTGCCTGTGGAATTCTGACGGAATTCACCTGAAAATCGCAGTGAAACTCAGTTTGGAGGCAATTACTATCTGTAACCTCAGCCAAAGTGTTCCATTTGATTTTCTAAAACACAAAAACTCACCTTGGTCGTATTACCTGTAGATTTCTAAGCTTTAAACGCATATTTGTAGTGTTTTTTATTTCATAATGGCTACTCTGCCGAAACTCTTGTTTGCATGCCATCAGAAAAGAAAATTTGGGAAGGAAGAAGGCAAAACCAACTCAGACCCAGCAAACATTTAGGAAATTGCCGCTCAAGAAACCAAAATTCAGCTGAGGCACCCAAAGAAATGACAGCAAGCCAGATTTGGAGCAGGCCAACAGCTATGCCCTGTTTGAAAAAGAGTATTCCTCCGGTACCCTGAACTCCATATGCCAGCCTCAAAACCAAAGCTCACATCAGAAAATGCATTACAAACCATGATAAATAAGAAAAATGAGAAAAAAGCCAAAGAAATGCAAGAATCCATAATGATATTGGGCTTGATTTAGTCGCAAGGAAACCGGCTGTTCCCAGATTCATCCACCACTCCTGCTGACTGCCTGTGGAATTCTGACTGAATTAACCAGAAAATCGCAGTGAAACTCACTTTGGAGGCAATATATATCTGTGACCTCAGCCAAAGTATTCCATTTGATTTTGCAAAACATAAAAACTCACCTTGGTTATGTTACCTGTAGATTTCTAAGCTTCAAAGGCCTATTTGTAATGTTTTTTAATTCATAATGGCAACTCTGTCCAAACTATTGGTTGTATCGTGTCAGAATACAATATTTGGGAAGGAAGAAGGCAAAACCAACTAAGATCCAGAAAACATTTAGTAAATTGCCACTCAAGAAACCAAAAGACAGCTGAGGCACCCAAAACAATGACAGCAAGCCAGAATTGGAGCATGCCAACAGCTGTGCCCTGATTGAAAAAGAACCTTCCTCTGGTGACCTGAACTCAATATGCCAGCCTCAAAACCAAAGCTCACATGAAAAAATTCATTACAAACCATGATAAATAAGAAAAATGAGAAAAAAGCGAAAGAAATGCAAGAATCCATAATGATATTGGGCTGGATTTAGTCGCCAGGAAACCGGCTATTCCCGGATTCATCCACTGCTCCTGCTGATTGCCTGTGGAATTCTGACTGAATTCACCTGAAAATCGCAGTGAAACTCAGTTTGGAGGCAATTAATATCTGTCTCCTCAGGCAAAGTGTTCCATTTGATTTTCCAAAACACAAAAACTCACCTTGGTCGTGTTACCTGTAGATTTCTAAGCTTCAAACGCCTATTTGCTGTGTTTTTCATTACAAAATGGCTACTCTGCCCAAACTCTTGTTTGTATTGTGGCAGAATACAAAATTTGGGAAGGAAGAAGGCAAAACCAACTCAGACGCAGAAAACATTTAGGATATTGCCGCTCAAGAAACCACAAATCGTCTGAGGCTCCCAAAACAATGACAGCAAGCCAGAATTGGAGCAGGCCAAGAGCTGTGCCCTGTTTGAAAAAGAGCATTCCCAGCCGGCTCCGCGGCTCATTAAGCTAATCCTCCACCTAGCGGCCCCAGCACACCAGGTTCTAGTCCTGGACTGGGTGCGGATTCTGTCCCGGTTGCCCCTCTTCCAGGCCAGCCCTCTGCTGTGGCCAGGGAGTGCAGTGGAGCATGGCCCAAGTGCTGGGGCACTGCACCCCATGGGAGACCAGGAAAAGCACCTGGCTCCTGGTTCCTGCAATCGGATCAGCGCGGTGCGCCCGCCGCAGCACACTGGCCGCGGCGGCCATTGGAGGGTGAACCAACAGCAAAGGAAGAAATTTCTCCCTGTCTCTCTCTCTCACTGTCCACTCTGCCTGTAAAGAAAAAAAAAAAGGAAAAAGACCATTCCCCCGGATCCTGAACTCCATATTGCAGCTTCAAAACCAAAGCTCACCTCAGAAAATTCATTACAAACCATGATAAATAAGAAAAATAAGAAAAAAGCCAAAGAAATGCAAGAATCCATTATGATATTGGGCTTGATTCACTCGAAGGAAACAGGCTGTTCCAGGATTCATCCACCCCTCCAGGTGACTGCCTGTGGTATTCTGACTGAATTAACCTGAAAATCACAGTGAAACTCAGTTTGGAGGCAATTAATATCTGTCACCTCAGCCAAAGTGTTCCATTTTCTTTTCCAAAACACAAAAACTCACCTTGGTCGTGTTACCTGTAGATTTCTAAGCTTCAAATGCCTATTTGTTGTGTTTTTTATTTCATAATACCTACTCTGTCCAAACTCTTGTTTGTATTGCATCAGAATACAAAATTTGGGAAGGAAGAAGGCAAAACCAACACAGACCCAAAAAACATCTAGTAAATTGACACACTAGAATCCACAAATTTGCTGAAGCACTCAAAACATTGACAGCAAGCCAGAATTGGAGGAGGCCAACAGCTGTGCCCTGATTGAAAAGAACCATCCTCTTGTTCCCTGAACCCAATATGCCAGCCTTAAAACCAGAGCTCACATCAGAAAATTTATTACAAACCATGATATATAAGAGAAATGAGAAAAAGCCAAAGAAATGCAAGAATCCATAATGATATTGGGCTTGATTTAGTCTCAAGGAAATCAGCTCTTCCCAGATTCATCCCCCCCTCCAGCTGACTACCTGTGGAATTCTGACTGAATTAACCTGAAAATCACAGTGAAACTCAGTTTGGAAGCAATTAATATCTGTCACCTCAGCCAAAGTGTTCCATTTGATTTTCCAAAACACAAAAACTCACCATGGTCGTGTTACCTGTAGATTTCTAAGCTTCAAAAGCCTATTTGTTGTGGTTTTTATTTCATAATGGCTACTTTAACCAAACTCTTTTTTGTATTGCGTCAGAATACAAAATTTGACAAGGAAGAAGGCAAAACCAACTCAGACCCAGAAAACATTTAGGAAATTGCCGCTCAAGAAACCAAAAGTCAGCTGAGGTACCCAAACCAATTACATTAAACCAGAATTGGAGCAAGCAAAGAGCTGTGCCCTGATTGAAAAAGAACCATCCTCTTCTGCCCTGAACTCCATCTTCCAGACTCAAAACCAAAGCTCACATCAGAAAATTCATTACACACCATGATAAATAAGAAAAATGAGAATAAATCCAAAGAAATGCAAGATTCCATAATGATATTAGGTTTGATTAGGCGCAAGGAAACCGGTTGTTCCCAGATTCATCCACCCCTCCAGCTGACTGCCTGTGGAATTCTGACTGAATTAACCTGAAAATCACAGTGAAACTCAGTTTGGAGGCAATTAATATCTGTCACCTCAGCCAAAGTGTTCCATTTTATATTCCAAAACACAAAAACTCACCTTGGTCATGATACCAGTAGATGTCTAAGCTTCAAACGCCTATTTGTTGTGTTTTTTATTTCATAATGGCTACTCTGTCTAAACTCTTGTTTGTATTGCGTCAGAAGCAACATTTGAAGGAAGAAGGCAAAACCAACTCAGACCCAGAAAACATTTAGGAACTTGCCGCTCAAGAAAGCAAACTCAGCTGAGGCACCCAAACCAATGACAGTAAGCCAGAATTGGAGCAAGCAAAGGTCTGTGCCCTGATTGAATATGGCCATTCCTTCGGTGCCCAGAACTCCATCTTGCAGACTCAAAACCAAAGCTCACATCAGAAAATTCATTACAAACCATCATAAATAAGAAAAATGAGAAAAAAGCCAAAGAATTGCAAGAATCCATAATGATATTGGGCTTGATTCAGTCGCAAGGAAACCGGCTGTTCCCGGATTCATCTACCCCTCCAGGTGACTGCCTGTGGAATTCTGACTGAATTAACCTGAATATCGCAGTGAAACTCAGTTTGGAGGCAATTAATATCTGTCACCTAGCCAAAGTGTTCCATTTGACTTTCCAAAACACAAAAACTCACCTTGGTCGTGTTACCTGTAGATTTCTAAGCTTCAAACGCCTATTGGTTATGTTTTTCATTCCATAATGGCTACTCTGTCCAAACTCTTGTTTGTATGCCGTCAGAATACAAAATTTGGGAAGGAAGAAGGCAAAACCAACTCAGACCCAGAAAACATTTAGGAAATTTCCACTCAAGAAACCAAAAGTCAGCTGAGGCTCCCAAAATAATGACAGCAAGCCAGAATTGGAGCAAGCCAACAGCTGTGCCCTGATGGAAAAAGGCCATTCCTCCGGTGCCCTGAACTCCATATTGCAGCTTCAAAACCAAAGCTGACATCAGAAAATTCATTACAAACCATGATAAATAAGACAAATGAGAAAAAAGACAAAGAAATGCAAGAATCCATAATGATATTGGGCTGGATTTATTCGCAAGGATACCGGCTGTTCCCAGTTCATCCACCCCTCCAGCTGACTGCCTGTGGAATTGTGACTGAATTCACCTGAAAATCGCAGTGAAACTCAGTTTGGAGGCAATTTATATCTGTCACCTCAGCCAACGTGTTCCATTTGATTTTCCACAACACAAAACCTCACCTTGGTCATGTTACCTGTAGATTTCTAAGCTTCAAATGCCTATTTGCTGTGTTTTTCATTACAAAATGGCTGCTCTGCCCAAACTCTTGTTTGTATGGCGTCAGAATACAAAATTTGGGAAGGAAGAAGGCAAAACCAACTCAGACCCTGAAAACATGCAGGAAATTGCTGCTCAAGAAACCAAAAGTCAGCTGAGGCACTTAAAACAATGACAGCAAGCCAGAATTCGAGCAGGCCAACAGCTGTGCCCTGTTTGAAAATGGCCATTCCTCCGGTGCCCTGAACTGCATATTGCAGCCTCAAAACCAAATCTCACATCAGAAAATTCATTACAAACCTTGATAAATAAAAAATGAGAAAAAAGCCAAAGAAATGCAAGAATCCATAATGATATTAGGCTTGTTTTATTCGCATGGAAACCGGCTGTTCCCAGATTCATCCACCCCTCCAGCTGACTGCCTGTGGAATTCTGACTGAATTAACCTGAAAATCACAGTGAAACTCAGTTTGGTAGCAATTAATATCTGTCACCTCAGCCAAAGCGTTCCATTTTATGTTCCAAAACACAAAAACTCACCATGGTCGTGCTACCTGTAGATTTCTAAGCTTCAAACGCCCATGTGTTGTGTTTTTTATTTCATAATGGCTACTCTGCCCAAACTCTTGTTTGTATGGCATCAGAAAAGATAATTTGGGAAGGCAGACAGCAAAACCAACTCAGACCCAGAAAACCCATAATGATATTGGGCTGGATTTATTCGCAAGGATACCGGCTGTGCCCAGATTCATCCACCCCTACAGCTGACTGCCTGTGGAATTGTGACTGAATTCACCTGAAGTCAGCCGCGGCACCCAAAACAATGACGGGAAGCAAGAATTGGAGCAGGCCAACAGCTGTGCCCTGTTTGAAAAAGACCATTCCTCTTGTGCCCTGAACTCCATATGCCAGCCTCAAAACCAAAGCTCACATCAGAAAATTCATCACAAACCATGATAAATAAGAAAAAGGAGAAAAAAGCCAAAGAAATGCAAGAATCCATAATGATATTCAGCTTGATTTCGTCACAAGGAAACCGGCTGTTCCCGGATTCATCCACCCCTCCAGCGGACTGCCTGTGGAATTCTGACGGAATTCACCTGAAAATCGCAGTGAAACTCAGTTTGGAGGCAATTACTATCTGTAACCTCAGCCAAAGTGTTCCATTTGATTTTCTAAAACACAAAAACTCACCTTGGTTGTATTACCTGTAGATTTCTAAGCTTTAAACGCATATTTGTAGTGTTTTTTATTTCATGATGGCTACTCTGCCGAAACTCTTGTTTGCATGCCATCAGAAAAGAAAATTTGGGAAGGAAGAAGGCAAAACCAACTCAGACCCAGCAAACATTTAGGAAATTGCCGCTCAAGAAACCAAAATTCAGCTGAGGCACCCAAAGAAATGACAGCAAGCCAGATTTGGAGCAGGCCAACAGCTATGCCCTGTTTGAAAAAGAGTATTCCTCCGGTACCCTGAACTCCATATGCCAGCCTCAAAACCAAAGCTCACATCAGAAAATTCATTACAAACCATGATAAATAAGTAAAATGAGAAAAAAGCCAAAGAAATGCAAGAATCCATAATGATATTGGGCTTGATTTAGTCGCAAGGAAACCGGCTGTTCCCAGATTCATCCACCACTCCTGCTGACTGCCTGTGGAATTCTGACTGAATTAACCAGAAAATCGCAGTGAAACTCACTTTGGAGGCAATATATATCTGTGACCTCAGCCAAAGTATTCCATTTGATTTTGCAAAACATAAAAACTCACCTTGGTTATGTTACCTGTAGATTTCTAAGCTTCAAAGGCCTATTTGTAATGTTTTTTAATTCATAATGGCAACTCTGTCCAAACTATTGGTTGTATCGTGTCAGAATACAATATTTGGGAAGGAAGAAGGCAAAACCAACTAAGATCCAGAAAACATTTAGTAAATTGCCACTCAAGAAACCAAAAGACAGCTGAGGCACCCAAAACAATGACAGCAAGCCAGAATTGGAGCATGCCAACAGCTGTGCCCTGATTGAAAAAGAACCTTCCTCTGGTGACCTGAACTCAATATGCCAGCCTCAAAACCAAAGCTCACATGAAAAAATTCATTACAAACCATGATAAATAAGAAAAATGAGAAAAAAGCGAAAGAAATGGAAGATTCCATAATGATATTGGGCTGGATTTAGTCGCAAGGAAACCGGCTATTCCCGGATTCATCCACCGCTCCTGCTGATTGCCTGTGGAATTCTAACTGAATTCACCTGAAAATCGCAGTGAAACTCACTTTGGAGGCAATTAATATCTGTCTCCTCAGGCAAAGTGTTCCATTTGATTTTCCAAAACACAAAAACTCACCTTGGTCGTGTTACCTGTAGATTTCTAAGCTTCAAACGCCTATTTGCTGTGTTTTTCATTACAAAATGGCTACTCTGCCCAAACTCTTGTTTGTATTGTGGCAGAATACAAAATTTGGGAAGGAAGAAGGCAAAACCAACTCAGACGCAGAAAACATTTAGGATATTGCCGCTCAAGAAACCACAAATCGTCTGAGGCTCCCAAAACAATGACAGCAAGCCAGAATTGGAGCAGGCCAAGAGCTGTGCCCTGTTTGAAAAAGAGCATTCCCAGCCGGCTCCGCGGCTCATTAAGCTAATCCTCCACCTAGCGGCCCCAGCACACCAGGTTCTAGTCCCGGTCTGGGTGCGGATTCTGTCCCGGTTGCCCCTCTTCCAGGCCAGCCCTCTGCTGTGGCCAGGGAGTGCAGTGGAGCATGGCCCAAGTGCTGGGGCACTGCACCCCATGGGAGACCAGGAAAAGCACCTGGCTCCTGGTTCCTGCAATCGGATCAGCGCGGTGCGCCCGCCGCAGCACACTGGCCGCGGCGGCCATTGGAGGGTGAACCAACGGCAAAGGAAGAAATTTCTCCCTGTCTCTCTCTCTCACTGTCCACTCTGCCTGTCAAGAAAAAAAAAAAAAAGGAAAAAGACCATTCCCCCGGATCCTGAACTCCATATTGCAGCTTCAAAACCAAAGCTCACCTCAGAAAATTCATTACAAACCATGATAAATAAGAAAAATAAGAAAAAGGCCAAAGAAATGCAAGAATCCATTATGATATTGGGCTTGATTCACTCGAAGGAAACAGGCTGTTCCAGGATTCATCCACCCCTGCAGCTGACTGCCTGTGGTATTCTGACTGAATTAACCTGAAAATCACAGTGAAACTCAGTTTGGAGGCAATTAATATCTGTCACCTCAGCCAAAGTGTTCCATTTGATTTTCCAAAACACAAAAACTCACCTTGGTCATGTTACCTGTAGATTTCTAAGCCTCAAACGCCTATTTGTTGTGTTTTTTATTTCATAATACCTACTCTGTCCAAACTCTTGTTTGTATTGCATCAGAATACAAAATTTGGGAAGGAAGAAGGCAAAACCAACACAGACCCAAAAAACATCTAGTAAATTGACACACTAGAATCCACAAATGTGCTGAAGCACTCAAAACATTGACAGCAAGCCAGAATTGGAGGAGGACAACAGCTGTGCCCTGATTGAAAAGAACCATCCTCTTGTTCCCTGAACCCAATATGCCAGCCTTAAAACCAGAGCTCACATCAGAAAATTTATTGCAAACCATGATACATAAGAGAAATGAGAAAAAGCCAAAGAAATGCAAGAATCCATAATGATATTGGGCTTGATTTAGTCGCAAGGAAACCGGCTGTTCCTGGATTCATCCACCGCTGCAGCTGAATGCCTGTGGAATTCTGATGGAATTAACCTGAAAATCGCAGGGAAACTCAGTTTGGAGGCAATTAATATCTGTCACCTCAGCCAAAGTGTTCCATTTTCTTTTCCAAAACACAAAAACTCACCTTGGTCGTGTTACCTGTAGATTTCTGAGCTTCAAACGCCTATTTGTTGCACTTTTTATTTCATAATAGCTACTCTGTCCAAACTCTTGTTTGTATTGCATCAGAATACAAAATTTGGGAAGGAAGAAGGCAAAACCAACTCAGACCCAGAAAATATTTAGGAAATTACTGCTCAAGGAACCAAAAGTAAGCTGAGGCATGCAGAACAATGACAGCAAGACAGAATTGGAGCAAGCCAACAGCTGTGCCCTGATTGAAAAAGAACCATTCTCTTGTACCCTGAAATCCATTTTGCAGCCTCAAAACCAAAGCTCACATCAGAAAATTCATAACAAACCATGATAAATAAGGGAAATGTGAAAAAGCCAAAGAAATGCAAGAGTCCTTTGTGATATTTGGCTGGATTTAGACACAAGGAAACTGGCTGTTTCAGGATTCATCCCACCCTTAAACAGACTGACTTTGGAATTCTGATTGAATTCACCTCAAAATTGCACTCACACTCAATTTGGAGGAAATTAGTATCTGTCCCCTCAGCAGAAGGGGTCCATGTCATTATCCAAAACAAAGAAACTCATCTTGATTGTGTTGCCTGTACAGTTCTAATCCTGAAAGGCCAATTTGCTTTGTTTTTTTTTTTTTCTTTCATAATGGCTACTCCGTAAAAATCTTGCTTGTATTGCATCAGAATACAAAATTTGGGAATAAGAAGGCAAAAGTAACTCAGACCCAGAAAACATTTAGGATATTGCCACTCAAGAATCCACAAATCAGCTGAGGCACCCAAAACAAGACAGCAAGCCAGAATTGGAGCAACCCAACAACTGTGCCCTGATTAAAAACAACCCTCCTCTTGTGCCCTGAACTCAATATGCCAGCTTAAAACCAAAGCTCACATCAGAAAATTCATTACAAACCATGATAAATAAGAAAAATGAGAAAAAGCCAAAGAAATGCAAGAATCCATAATGATATTGGGCTTGATTTAGTCGCAAGGAAATCGGCTCGTCCAAGATTCATCCCCCCCTCCAGCTGACTGCCTGTGGAATTCTGACTGAATTAACCTGAAAATCGCAGTGACAATCAGTTTGGAGGCAATTACTATCTGTCACCTCAGCCAAAGTGTTCCACTTTATTTTCCAAAACACAAAAACTCACTTGGTCTTGTTACCTGTAGATGTATAAGCTTCAAACGCCTATTTGTTGTGTTTTTTATTTCATAATGGCTACTCTGTCAAAACTCTTGTTTGTATTGCCTCAGAATACAAAATTTGGGAAGGAAGAAGGCAAAACCAACTCAGACCCATAAAACATTTAGGAAATTGCCGCTCAAGAAACCAAAATCAGCTGAGGCACCCAAAACAATGACAGCAAGCTAGAATTGGAGCAAGCCAACAGCTGTGCCCTGTTTGAAATAGAACCCTCCTCTTGTGCCCTGAACTCAATATGCCAGCCTCAAAACCAAAGCTCACATCAGAAAATTCATTACAAACCATGATACAAAAGAAAAATGAGAAAAAAGCCAAAGAAATGCAAGAATCCCTAATTATATTGGGCTTGATTTAGTCGCAAGGAAACCGGCTGTTCCCGGATTCATCCACCCCTCCAGCTGACAGCTTGTGGAATTCTGACTGAATTAACCTGAAAATCGCAGTGAAACTCAATTTGGAGGCAATTAATATCTGTCACCTCAGCCAAAGTGTTCCATTTGATTTTCCAAAACACAAAATCTCACCTTGGTCGTGTTACCTGTAGCTTCAAATGCCTATTTGTTGTGTTTTTAATTTCATAATGGCTACTCTGTCCAAACTCTTGTTTGTATTGCGTCAGAATAGAAAATTTGGGAAGGAAGAAGGCAAAACCAACTGATACCCAGAAAACATTTAGGAAATTGCCACTCAAGAAACCACAACTCGGCTGAGGCACCCAAACCAATGACAGCAAGCCAGAATTGGAGCAACCCAACAGCTGTGCCCTGATTGAAAAAGTTCCTTCCTTTTGTGACCTCAACTCAATATGCCAGCCTAAAAACCAAAGCTCACATCAGAAAATTCATTACAAACCATGATAAATAAGAAAAATGAGAAAAAAGCCAAAGAAATGCAAGAATCCATAATGATATTGGACTTCATTTAGTCACAAGGAAACCGGCTATTACCGGATTCATCCACCCATCCAGCTGACTGACTGTGGAATTCTGACTGAATTAAGCTGAATGGAGGCAGTTAATATCTGTCACCACAGCCAAAGTGTTCCATTTTATTTTCCAAAACACAAAATCTCACCTTGGTCATGTTGCCTGTAGATTTCTAAGCTTCAAACGCCTATTTGTTGTGTTTTTTATTTCATAATGGCTACTCTGTCCAAACTCTTGTTTATATTGTGTCAGAATACAAAATTTGGGAAGAAAGCAGGCAAAACCAACTGAGACTCAGAAAACATTTACCGAATTTCCGCTCAAGAAACCAAAAGTCAGCTGAGGCACCGAAAACAATGAAAGCAAGCCAGAACTTGAGCAAGCCAACAGCTGTGCCCTGATTGAAAAAGACCATTAATCCAGTGCCCTGAACTCCATACTGCAGCCTCAAAACCAAAGCTCGCATCAGAAAATTCATTACAAACCATGATAAATAAGAAAAATGAGAAAAAAGCCAAAGAATTGCAAGAATCCATAATGATATTGGGCTTGATTTAGTCATAAGGAAACCGGCTGTTCCCGGATTCATCCACCCCTCCAGCTGACTGCCTGTGGATTTCTGACTGAATTAACCTGAAAATCACAGTGAAACTCTGTTTGGAGGCAATTAATATCTGTCACCTCAGCCAAAGTGTTCCATTGTATTTTCCAAAACACAAAAACTCACCTTGGTCGTGTTACCTGTAGATGTATAAGCTTCAAACGCCTATTTGTTTTGTTGCTTGTTTCATAATGGCTACTGTAAACAAACTCTTGTTTGTATTGCCTCAGAATACAAAATTTGGGAAGGAAGAAGGCAAAACCAACTCAGACCCATAAAACATTTAGGAAATTGCCGCTCAAGAAACCAAAATCAGCTGAGGCACCCAAAACAATGACAGCAAGCCAGAAGTGGAGCAAGCCAACAGCTCTGCCCTGTTTGAAAAAGACCATTCCTCCGGTGCCCTGAACTCCATATTGCAGCCTCAAAAGCAAAGCTCACATCAGAAAATTCATTACAAACCAGGATAAATAAGGGAAATGTGAAAAAAACAAAGAAATGCAAGAGTCCTTTGTGATATTTGGCTGGATTTAGACACAAGGAAACCGGCTGTTCCCGGATTCATCCACCACTCCAGCTGACTGCCTGTGGAATTCTGACTGAATTAACCTGAAAATCGCAGTGAAACTCAGTTTGGAGGCAATTAATATCTGTCACCTCAGCCAAAGTGTTTCATTTGATTTTCCAAAACACAAAACCTCACCTTGGTCATGTTACCTGTAGATTTCTAAGCTTCAAATGCCTATTTGCTGTGTTGTTTATTTCAAAATGGCTACTCTGTCCAAATTCTTGTTTGTTTGGCGTCAGAATACAAAATTTGGGAAGGAAGAAGGCAAAACCAACTGAGATTCAGAAAACATTTAGGAAATTGCCGCTCAAGAAACTGAAGGACACTGAGGCACCCAAAACCTTGAAAGGAAGTCAGAATTGGAGTAAGCCAACAGCTGTTTCCTGATTGAAAAAGGCCATTCCTCCGGTGCCCTGAACTCCATCTTGCAGGTTCAAAACCAAAGCTCACATCAGAAAATTTATTACAAACCATGAAAAATAAGAAAAATCCTAAAAAATCCAAAGAAATTCAGGAGTTCTTAGTGATATTGGGCTTGAATCATTCCCTTGTTAATGGCTGTTTCCAGATTCATCCATACCTCCCAGCTGAGTGTCTGTGGTTTCTGACTGAATTAACATGAAAATCGCAGTGAAACTCGGTTTGGAGGCAATTACTATCTGTCACCTCAGCCAAAGTGTTCCATTTGATTTTCCAAAACACAAAAACTCACCTTGGTCGTGTTACCTGTAGATTTCTAAGCTTCAAATGCATATTTGTTGTGTTGTTTATTTCATAATGGCTACTCTGTCCAAACTCTTGTTTATATTGCGTCAGAATACAAAATTTGGGAAGGAAGAAGGCAAATCCAACTGAGACTCAGAAAACATTTAGGAAATTGCCGCTCAAGAAACCTAAAGTCAGCTGAGGCACCAAAAAAATGACAGCAATCCAGAACTTGAGCAAGCCAACAGCTGTGCCCTGATTGAAAAAGACCATTAATCCAGTGCCTGAACTCCATATTCAAGCCTCAAAACAAAAGCTCACATCAGAAAATTCATTACAGACCATGATAAATAAGAAAAATGAGAAAAAAGCCAAAGAAATGCAAGAATCCATAATGATATTGGGCTTGATTTAGTTGCAAGGAAACCGGCTGTTCCCGGATTCATCCACCCCTCCAGCTGACTGCCTGTGGAATTCTGACTGAATTCACCTGAAAATTGCAGTGAAACTCAGTTTGGAGGCAATTAATATCTGTCACCTCAGCCAAAGTTTCCATTTTATTTTCCAAAACACAAAAACTCACCTTGGTCGTGTTACCTGTAGATTTCTAAGCTTCAAACACCTATTTGTTGTGTTTTTTATTTCATAATGGCTACCGTGCCCAAACTCTTGTTTGTATTGTGGCAGAATACAAAATTTGGGAAGGAAGAAGCCAAAACCAACTCAGACCCATAAAACATTTAGGAAATTGCCGCTCAAGAAACCAAAAGTCAGCTGAGGCACCCAAAACAATGACAGCAAGGCAAAATGGGAGCAAGGCGACAACTGTGCCCTGTTTGAAAAAGACCATTCCTCCTGTGCCCTGAACTCCATATTCCAGCCTCAAAACCAAAGCTCACAGCAGAAAATTCATTACAAACCATGGTAAATAAGGGAAATGTGAAAAAGCCAAAGAAATGCAAGAGTCCTTTGTGAAATTTGGTTGGATTCAGACACAAGGAAACTGGCTGTTCCCAGATTCATACCCCCTTCCACAGACAGACTTTGGAATTCTGATTGAATTCACCTCAAAATCGCACTCAGACTCAATTTGGAGGGAATTAGGATCTGTCCCCTCAGCAGAAGGGTATCATGTCATTTTCCAAAACACAGAAACTCATCTTGGTCGTGTTGCCTGTAGATTTCTAATCCTGAAAGGGCAATTTACTGTGTTTTTTTTTTCTTTCATAATGGCTACTCTGTCCAAAATCTTGCTTGTATTGCGTCAGAATACAAAATTTGGGAATAAGAAGGCAAATCCGATCAGAACCAGAAAACATTTAGGAAACTGCAGAAAAAGAATCCACAAATAAGCTGAGGCACCCAAAACAATGACAGCAAGCAGAATTGGAGCACGCCAACAGCTGTGCCCTGATTGAAAAAGAACCTTCCTCTTGTGCCCTAAACTCAATATGCCAGCCACAAAACCAAAGCTCACATCAAAAAATTCTTTTCAAACCATGATAAATAGGAAAAATCAGAAAAAAGCCAAAGAAATGCAAGTTTTCTTAGTGATATTGGGCTTGATTTATTCCTAAGTAAACAGCTGTTTCCAGATTCATCCACAACTCCCAGCTGAGTGAATAGGGATTCTGACTGAATTCACCTCAAAATGGCAGTGAAATTCGGTTTGGAGACAATTAATATCTGTCACCTCAGCCAAAGTGTTCCATTTTATTTTCCAAAACAAAAAAACTCACTTTGGTCATGTTACCTATAGATTTCCAAGCTTCAAACGCCTATTTGTTGTGTTTTTTATTTCATAATGGCTACTCTGTCCAAAATCTTCCTTGTATTGCATCACATACAAAATTTGGGAAGGTAGAAGGCAAAGCCAACTCAGACTCAGAAAACATTTAGGAAATTGCCACTCAAGAAACCAAAAGTCAGCTGAGGCACCCAAAACCATGACAGCAAGCCAGAATTGGAGGAGGCAATCAGCTGAGTCCTGATTGAAAAAGGCCATTCTTCCGGGACCCTGAACTCCATATTCCAGCCTCAAAACCAAAGCTGACATCAGGAAATTCATTACAAACCATGATACATAAGAAAAATGAGAAAAAAGCCAAGAAATGCAAGAATCCATAATGATATTGAGCTGGATTTAGTCGCAAGGAAACGGCCCGTTCCCGGATTCATCCACCCCTCCAGCTGACTGCCTGTGGAATTCTGACTGAATTAACCTGAAAATCGCAGTGAAACTCAGTTTGGAGGCAATTAATATCTGTCACCTCAGCCAAAGTGTTCCATTTTATTTTCCATAACACAAAAACTCACCTTGGTCGTGTTATCTGTAGATTTCTAAGCTTCAAACACCTATGTGTAGTGTTTTTTATTTCATAATGGCTGCTCTGGCCAAACTCTTGTTTGTATGGCGTCAGAATACAAAATTTGGGAAGGAAGAAGGCAAAACCAACTCAGACCCAGAAAACATTTAGGAAATTGCCGCTCAAGAAATCACAAATCAGCTGAGGCACCCAAAAAAATGTCAGGATGCCAGAATTGGAACACGCCAACAGCTGTGCCCTGATTGAAAAAGAACCTTCCTCTTGTGCCCTGAACTCAATATACCAGCCTCAAAACCAAAGCTCACATCAGAAAATTCATTACAAACCATGATAAATAAGAAAAATCAGAAAAAAGCCAAAGAAATGCAGGAGTTCTTAGTGATATTGGGCTTGATTTATTCTCTTATTCCTGGCTGGTTGCAGATTCATCAACAACTCCCAGCTGAGTGTCTGTGGTTTCTGACTGAATTAACATGAAAATCGCAGTGAAACTCGGTTTGGAGGCAATTAATATCTGTCACCTCAGTCAAAGTGTTCCACTTTATTTTCCAATACACAAAAACTCACCTTGGTCATGCTACCTGCAGATTGCTAAGCTTCAAACGCAATTTGTTGTGTTGTTTATTTCATAATGGCTGCTGTGCCCAAACTCTTGTTTGTATTGTGTCAGAATGCAAAATTTCAAAAGGGAGAAGGCAAAACCAACTCAGACCCAGAAAACTTTTAGGAAATTTTCACTCAAGAAACCAAAAGTCAGCTGAGGCACCCAAAACAATGACAGCAAGCCAGAATTGGAGCACGCCAACAGCTGTGCCCTGATTGAAAAAGAACCTTCCTCTTGTGCCCTGAACTCCATATTGCAGCCTCAAAACCAAAGCTCACATCAGAAAATTCATTACAAACCATGATACATAAGAAAAATGAGAAAAAAGCCAAAGAAATGCAAGAATCCCTAATTATATTGGGCTTGATTTAGTCGCAAGGAAACCGGCTGTTCCCGGATTCAATCGCCCCTCAAGCTGACGGCCTGTGGAATTCTGACGGAATTAACCTGAAAATCGCAGTGAAACTCAGTTTGGAGGCAATTAATATCTGTCACCTCAGCCAAAGTGTTCCATTTGATTTTCCAAAACACAAAAACTCACTTTGGTTGTTTTACCTGTAGATGTCTAAGTTTCAACATCCTATTTGTTGTGTGTTTTATTTCATAATGGCTACTCTGTCCAAACTCTTGTTTGTATTGCATCAGAATACAAAATTTGGGAAGGAAGAACGCAAAACCAACACAGACGCAGAAAACGTTTAGGAAATTGCCGCTCAAGAAGCCAAAAGTCACTGAGGCACCCAAAACAATGACAGCAAGCCAGAAGAGGAGCAAGCCAACAGCTGTGCGCTGATTGAAAAAGAACCTTCCTCTTGTGCCCTGAACTCAATATGCCAGCCTCAAAACCAAAGCTCACATCAGAAAATTCATTACAAACCATGATAAATAAGAAAAAAGAGAAAAAAGCCAAAGAAATGCAAGAATCCATAATGATATAGGGCTTGATTTAGTCGCTAGGAAACGGCTCTTCCCGGATTCATCCACCCCTCCAGCTGACAGCCTGTGGAATTCTGATGAATTAACCTGAAAATCACAGTGAAACTCAGTTTGGAGGCAATTAATATCTGTCACCTCAGCCAAAGTGTTCCATTTTATTTTCATAAACACAAAAACTCACCTTGGTCATGTTACCTGTAGATTTCTAAGCTTCAAACGCCTATTTGTTGTGTTTTTTCTTTCATAATGGCTATTCTGTACAAACTCTTCTTTAAATTGCATCAGAATACAAAATTTGGGAAGGAAGAAGGCAAAGCCAACTCAGACCCTGAAAACATTTGGGAAATTGCCACACAAGAAACCACAAATCGGCTGAGGCACTCAAAACAATGACAGCAAGCCAGAAGTGGAGCAAGCCAACAGCTGTGCCCTGATTGAAAAACAACCTTCCTCTTGTGCCCTGAACTCAATATGCCAGCCTCAAAACCAAAGCTCACATCAGAAAATTCATTACAAACCATGATAAATAAGAAAAAAGAGAAAAAAGCCAAAGAAATGCAAGAATCCATAATGATATTGGGTTTGATTAAGTTGCAAGGAAACCGGCTGTTCCCAGATTCATCCACCACTAAAGCTGACTGCCTGTGGAATTCTGACTGAATTAACCTGACAATCCCAGTGAAACTCAAGAAACCAAATTTCAGCTGAGGCACCCAAAACAAAGACAATAGCCAGAATTGGAGCAAGCCAACAGCTGTGCCCTGTTTGAAAAAGACCATTCCTCAGGTGCCCTGAACTCTATATTGCAGCCTCAAAACCAAAGCTCACATCAGAAAATTCATTACAAACCATGATAAATTAGGGAAATTTGAAAAAGCCAAAGAAATGCAAGAGTCCTTTGTGATATTTGGCTGGATTTAGACACAAAGAAACTGGCTGTTTCCAGATTCATCCCCCCCTTCCACAGACTGACTTTGGAATTCTGATTGAATTCACCTCAAAATCTCACTCACACTCATTTGGGAGGGAATTAGAATCTGTCCCCTCAGCAGAAGCGTTCTATGTCATTTTCCAAAACACAGAAACTCATCTTGGTCGCGTTGCCTGTAGATTTCTAATCCTGAAAGGGCAATGCGCTGTGTTTTTTTTTTTTTCTTTCTTTCATAATGGCTACTCTCCAAAATCTTGCTTGTATTGCATCAGAATACAAAATTTGGGAATAAGAAGGCAAAACCGACTCAGACCCAGAAAACATTTAGGAAATTGGCACTCAAGAAACCACAAATCGGCTGAGGCACCCAAAACAATGACAGCAAGCCAGAAGTGGAGCAAGGCAACAGCTGTGCCCTGATTGAAAAAGAACCTTCCTCTTGTGCCCTGAACTCAATATGCCAGCCTCAAAACCAAAGCTCACATCAGAAAATTCATTACAAACCATGATAAATAAGGGAAATGTGAAAAAGCCAAAGAAATGCAAGAGTCCTTTGTGATATTTGGCAGGATTTAGACACAAAGAAACTGGCTGTTTCCAGATTCATCCCCCCCTTCCACAGACTGACTTTGGAATTCTGATTGAATTCACCTCAAAATCGCTCTCACACTCCATTTGGAGGGAATTACAATCTGTCCCCTCAGCAGAAGCGTTCCATGTCATTTTCCAAAACACAGAATCTCATCTTGGTTGTGTTGCCTATGGATTTCTAATCCTGAAAGGTCAATTTGCTGTGTTTTTTTTTTTTCTTTCATAATGGCTACTCTGTCCAAAATCTTGCTTGTATTGCATCAGAATACAAAATTTGGGAAGGAAGAAGACAAAACCAACTCAGACCCCGAAAACACTTAGGAAATTGCCACACAAGAAACCACAAATCAGCTGAGGCACCCAAAACAATGACAGCAAGCCAGAAGTGGAGCAAGCCAACAGCTGTGCCCTGATTCAAAAAGAACCTTCCTCTTGTGCCCTGAACTCAATATGCCAGCCTCAAAACCAAAGCTCACATCAGAAAATTCATTACAAACCATGATAAATAAGGGAAATGTGAAAAAGCCAAAGAAATGCAAGAGTCCTTTGTGATATTTGGCAGGATTTAGACACAAAGAAACTGGCTGTTTCCAGATTCATCCCCCCCTTCCACAGACTGACTTTGGAATTCTGATTGAATTCACCTCAAAATCGCTCTCACACTCCATTTGGAGGGAATTAGAATCTGTCACCTCAGCAGAAGCGTTCCATGTCATTTTCCAAAACACAGAATCTCATCTTGGTTGTGTTGCCTATGGATTTCTAATCCTGAAAGGTCAATTTGCTGTGTTTTTTTTTTCTTTCATAATGGCTACTCTGTCCAAAATCTTGCTTGTATTGCATCATACAAACTCTTGTTTGTATGGCGTCAGAATACAAAATTTCAGAAGGAAGAAAGCAAAACCAACTCAGACCCAGAAAATATTCAGGAAATTGCCGCTCAAGAAACCAAAAGTTAGCTGAGGCACCCAAAGCAATGACAGCAAGCCAGAATTAGAGCAAGCCAACAGCTGTGCCCTGTTTGAAAAAGAACCTTCCTCTTGTGCCCTGAACTCAATATGCCAGCCTCAGAACCAAAGCTCACATCAGAAAATTCATTACAAACCATGATAAATAAGAAAAAGGAGAAAAAAGAAAAGAAAAGCAAGAATCCATAATGATATTGGGCTTGATTCAGTCGCAAGGAAACCGGCTGTTCCTGGAATCATCCGCCCCTCCAGCTGACTGCCTGTGGAATTCTGACTGAATTAACCTGAAAATCGCAGTGAAACTCACTTTGGAGGCAATTACTATCTGTCACCTCAGCCAAAGTGTTCCATTTGATTTTGCAAAACACAAATCTCACCTTGGTCGTGTTACCTGTAGATTTCTAAGCTTCAAACGCCTATTTGTTGTGTTTTTCTATTTCATAATGGCTACTCTGCCGAAACTCTTGTTTGTATGGCGTCAGAATACAAAATTTGGGTAGGAAGAAGGCAAAACCAACTCAGACCCAGAAAACATTTAGGAAATTGCCGCTCACAAACCACATATCGGCTGAGGCACCCAAAACAATGACAGCAAGCCAGAATTGGAGCAGGCCAACTGCTGTGCCCTGTTTGAAAAAGACCATTCCCCCGGTGCTCTGAACTCCATATTGCAGCCATAAAACCAAAGCTCACATCAGAAAATTCATTACAAACCATGATAAATAGGAAATCAGAGAAAAAAGCCAAAGAAATGCAAGAATCCATAATGACATTTGGCCTTATTAGTCACAAGGAAACCGGCTGTAGCTGGATTCATCCTCTGCTCCAGCTCACTGCCTGTGGAATTCTGACTGAATTAACCTGAAAATCGCAGTGAAACTCAGTTTGGAGGCAATTAATATCTGTCACCTCAGCCAAAGTGTTCCATTTTATTTTCCAAAACACAAAAACTCACCTTGGTCGTGTTACCTGTAGATTTCTAAGCTTCAAATGCCTATTTGTTATGTTTTTTATTTCATAATAGCTACTCTGCCCAAACTCTTGTTTGTATGGCATCAGAATACAAAATTTGGGAAGGAAGAAGGCAAAACCAACTCAGACCCCGAAAACATTTAGGAAATTGCCACACAAGAAACCAGAAATCAGCTGAGGCATCCAAAACAATGACAACAAGCCATAATTGGAGCAAGCCAACAGCGGTACCCTGTTTGAAAAAGAACCTTCCTCTTTTACCCTGAACTCAATATGCCAGCCTCAGAACCAAAGCTCACATCCGAAAATTCATTACAAACCATGATAAATAAGAAAAATGAGAAAAAAGCCAAAGAAATGCAAGAATCTGTAATGTTATCGGGTTTGATATAGTCGCAAGGAAACCGGCTGTTCCCGGATTCATCCACCCATCCAGCTGACTGCCTATGGAATTCTGACTGAATTAACCTCAAAATAGCAGTGAAACTCATATAGGAGACAATTAATATCTGTCACCTCAGCTAAAGTGTTCCATTTTATTTTGCAAAACACAAAAACTCACCTTGGTCGTGTTACCTGTAGATTTCTAAGCTTCAAACGCCTATTTCTTGTGTTTTTTATTTCATACTGGCTATTCTACCCAAACTCTTGTTTGTATGGCGTCAGAATACAAAATTTGGGAAGGAAGAAGGCAAAACCAACTCAGACCCAGAAAACATTTCGCAAATTGCCACTCAAGAAACCACAAATCAGCTGAGGATCCCAAAACAATGAAAGCAAGCCAGAATTGGGGCAGGCCAATAGCTGTGCCCTGTTTGAAACAGAACCTTCCTCTTGCTCCCTGAACTCCATATTGCAGCCTCAAAACCAAAGCTCACATCAGAAAATTCATTACAAACCATGATAAATAAGAAAAAGGAGAAAAAAGCCAAAGAAATGCAAGAATCCATAATGATATAGGGCTTGATTTAGTCGCTAGGAAACCGGCTGTTCCCAGATAAATCCACCCCTCCAGCTGACATCCTGTGGAATTCTGACTGAATTAACCTGAAAATCACAGTGAAACTCAGTTTGGAGGCAATTAATATCTGTCACCTCAGCCAAAGTGTTCCATTTTATTTTCCAAAACACAAAAAATCACCTTGGTCGTGTTACCTGTAGATTTCTAAGCTTCAAATGCCTATTTGTTGTGTTTTTCATTTCATAATGACTACTCTGCCCAAACTCTTGTTTGTTTGGCGTCAGAATACAAAATTTGGGAAGGAAGAAGGCAAAACCAACTCAGACCCAGAAAACATTTAGGAAATTGCCACTCAAGAAACCAAGTCAGCTGAGGCATGCAAAACAATGACAGCAAGCCAGAATTGGAGCAAGCCAACAGCTGTGCCCTGTTTGAAAAAGAACCTTCCTCTTCTGCCCAGAACTCAATATGCCAGCCTCAGAACCAAAGCTCACATCAGAACATTCATTACAAACCATGATAAATAAGAAAAAGGAGAAAAAAGCCAAAGAAAAGCAAGAATCCATAATGATATAGGGCTTGATTTAGTCGCTAGGAAACCGGCTGTTCCAGGAATCATCCACACCTCCAGCTGACTGCCTGTGGAATTCTGACAGAATTATCCTGAAAATCGCAGGGAAACTCAGTTTGGAGGCAATTAATATCTGTCACCTCAGCCAAAGTGTTCCATTTGATTTTGCAAAACACAAATCTCACCTTGGTCGTGTTACCTGTAGATTTCTAAGCTTCAAACCCCTTTTGTTGAGTTTTTCTATTTCATAATGCCTACTCTGCCGAAACTCTTATTTGTATGGCGTCAGCATACAAAATTTGGGAAGGAAGAAGGCAAAACCAACTCAGACCCAGAAAACATTTAGGAAATTGCCACTCACAAACCACATATCGGCTGAGGCACCCAAAACAATGACAGCAAGCCAGAATTGGGGCAGGCCAATAGCTGTGCCCTGTTTGAAACAGAACCTTCCCCTTGCTCCCTGAACTCCATATTGCAGCCTCAAAACCAAAGCTCACATCAGAAAATTCATTACAAACCATGATAAATAGGAAATCAGAGAAAAAAGCCAAAGAAATGCAAGAATCCTTAATGACATTTGGCCTTATTAGTCACAAGGAAACCAGCTGTTCCCGGATTCATCCTCTGCTCCAGCTGACTGCCTGTGGAATTCTGACTGAATTAACCTGAAAATCGCAGGGAAACTCAGTTTGGAGGCAATTACTATCTGTCACCTCAGCCAAAGTGTTCCATTTTATTTTCCAAAACACAAAAACTCACCTTGGTCATGTTACCTGTAGATTTCTAAGCTTCAAACGCCTATTTGTTGTGTTTTTTATTTCATAATGGCTACTCTGCCCAAACTGTTGTTTGTATGGCGTCAGAATACAAAATTTGAGAAGGAAGAGGGCAAAACCAACTCAGACCCCGAAAACATTTAGGAAATTGCTGCTCAGAATCCACAAATCGGCTGAGGCACCCAAAACAATGACAGCAACCCAGAATTGAAGCAGGCCAACAGCTGTGCCCTGTTTGAAAAAGACCATTCCTCTGGTGCCCTGAACTCCATATTGCAGCCTCAAAACCAAAGCTCACATCAGAAAATTCATTACAATCCATGATAAATAAGAAAACATAGAAAAAATCCAAAGAAATGCAAGAATCCATAATGACATTTGGCCTTATTAGTCACAAGGAAACCGGCTGTTCCCGGATTCATCCACCCCTCCAGCTGACAGCCTGTGGAATTCTGACTGAATTAACCTGAAAATCGCAGTGAAACTCAGTTTGGAGGCAATTAATATCTGTCACCTCAGCCAAAGTGTTCCATTTTATTTTCCAAAACACAAAAACTCACCTTGGTCATGTTACCTGTAGATTTCTAAGCTTCAAACGCCTATTTGTTGTGTTTTTTATTTCATAATGGCTACTCTGCCCAAACTCTTGTTTGTTTGGCGTCAGAATACAAAATTTCAGAAGGAAGAAGGCAAAACCAACTCAGACCCAGAAAATATTCAGGAAATTGCCGCTCAAGAAACCAAAAGTTAGCTGAGGCACCCAAAGCAATGACAGCAAGCCAGAATTAGAGCAAGCCAACAGCTGTGCCCTGTTTGAAAAAGAACCTTCCTCTTCTGCCCTGAACTCAATATGCCAGCCTCAGAACCAAAGCTCACATCAGAAAATTCATTACAAACCATGATAAATAAGAAAAAGGAGAAAAAAGAAAAGAAAAGCAAGAATCCATAATGATATAGGGCTTGATTCAGTCGCAAGGAAACCGGCTGTTCCCGGAATCATCCGCCCCTCCAGCTGACTGCCTGTGTAATTCTGACTGAATTAACCTGAAAATCGCACTGAAACTCACTTTGGAGGCAATTACTATCTGTCACCTCAGCCAAAGTGTTCCATTTTATTTTCCAAAACACAAAAACTCACCTTGGTCATGTTACCTGTAGATTTCTAAGCTTCAATGCCTATTTGTTGTGTTTTTTATTTCATAATGGCTATTCTGCCCAAACTCTTGTTTGTATGGCAGCAGAAAAGAAAATTTGGATACGAAGACGGTAAAACCAACTCAGACCCAGAAAACATTTAAAAAATTGCCGCTCAAGAAACCAAAATCAGCTGAGGCAGCCAAAACAATGAAGGCAAGCCAGAATTGGAGCAAGCCACAGCTGTACCCTGTATAAAATGACCATACTTCCAGTGCCGTGAACTCCATACTACAGCCTCAAAACCAAAGCTCACATCAGAAAATTCATTACAAACCATGATAAATAAGAAAACATAGAAAAAAGCCAAAGAAATGCAAGAATTCATAATGATATTGGGCTTGATTCAGTCGCAAGGAAACCGTCTGTTCCCGGATTCATCCACCCCTCCAGCTGACAGCCTGTGCAATTCTGACTGAATTAACCTGAAAATCGCAGTGAAACTCAGTTTGGAGGCAATTAATATCTGTCACCTCAGCCAAAGTGTTCCATTTGATTTTCCAAAACACAAAAACTCCCCTTGGTCATGTTACCTGTAGATTTATAAGCTTCAAAATCCTATTTGCTGTGTTTTTTATGTATAATGGCTACTCTCCCCAAACTCTTGTTTGTAGAAATCAGAATACAAAATTTGGGAAGGTAGAAGGCAAAACCAACTCAGACGCAGAAAACATGTAGGAAATTGCAGCTCAGGAAACCACAAATCGGCTGAGGCTCAAAACAATGACAGCCAGCCAGAATTGGAGCAGGCCAACAGCTTTGCCCTGTTTAAAAGGTCCATTCCCCCGGTGCCCTGAACTCCATACTGCAGCCTCAAAACCAAAGCTGACATCAGAAAATTCATTACAACCCATGATAAATAAGAAAAAGGAGAAAAAAGCCAAAGAAATGCAAGAATCAATAATGATATTGGGCTTGATTTAGTTGCAAGGAAACTGGCTGTTCCCGGATCCATCCACCCCTCCAGCTGACTGCCTGTGGAATTCTGACTGAATTCACCTGAATATCGCAGTGAAACTCAGTTTGGAGGCAATTAATATATGTCACCTCAGCCAAAGTGTTCCATTTTTTTTTCCAAAACACAAAAACTCACCTTGGTAATGTTACCTGTAGATTTCTAAGCTTCAAATGCCTATTTGTTGTGGTTTTTATTTCATAATTGCTACTCTGTCCAAACTCTTGTTTGTGTTGCCTCAGAATACAAAATTAGGGAAGGAAGAAGGAAAAACCAACTCAGATGCACAAAACATTTAGGAAATTGCCGCTCAAGAAACCACAAATTAGCTGAGGTATCGAAAACAATGACAGCAAGCCAGAATTGGAGCAAGACAACAGCTGTGCCCTGATTGAAATAGAACCTTCCTCTTGTGCCATGAACTCCATATTGCAGCCTCAAAACCAAAGCTCACATCAGAAAATTCATTACAAACCATAAAAAATAAGAAAAATGATAAGAAAGCCAAAGAAATGGAAGAATCCATAATGATATTGGGCTTGATTTAGTCGCAAGGAAACTGGCTGTTCCCAGATACATCCACCCCTCCAGCTGACAGCCTGTGGAATTCTGAGTGAATTAACCGGAGAAACACAGTGAAACTCAGTTTGAAGGCAATTAATATCTGTCACCTCAGCCAAAGTGTTCCATTTGATTTTCCAAAACAAAAAACCTCACCTTGGTCGTGTTACCTGTAGATTTCAAAGCTTCAAATGCCTATTTGTTGTGTTTTTATTTCATAATGGCTACTCTCCCCAAACTCTTGTTTCTATGGCATCAGAATACAACATTTGGGAAGGAAGAAGGCAAACCCAATTCAGACCCAGAAAACATTTAGGAAATTTCCGCTCAAGAAACTAAAAGTCAGCTGAGGCACCCAAAACAATGACAGCAAGCCAGAATTGGAGCAGGCCAACAGCTGTGCCCTGTTTGAAAAAGACCATTCCTCCGTTACCCTGAACTCCATATTGCAGCCTCAAAACCAAAGCTCACATCAGAAAATTCATTACAAACCATGATGAATAATGGAAATGTGAAAAAGCCAAAGAAATGCAAGAGTCCTTTGTGATACTTGGCGGGATTAGACAAAAGGAACCTGGCTTTTTCCAGATTCATCCCCCCATCCACAGACTGACTTTGGACTTGTGATTGAATTCACCTCAAAATCCCACTCACATTCAATTTGGATGAATTAGTATCTCTCCCCTCAGCAGAAGGGTTCCATATCATTTTCCAAACCACAGAAACTCATCTTGGTCATGTTGCCTGTAGATTTCTAATCCTGAAAGGCCAATTTGCTGTGTTTTTTGTTTTCTTTCATAATGGCTACTCTGTCGACAATCTTGCTTGTATTGCATGAGAATACACAATTTGGGTATGAAGAAGGGAAAACCAACTCAGACCCAGAAAATATTCAGCAAACTGACCCTCAAGAAACCAAAAGTCAGCTGAGGCACCCAAAAATGACAGCAAGCCAGAATTGGAGCAAGCCAACAACTGTGCCCCAATTGAAAAAGAACCATTCTCTTGTGCCATGAACTCCATATTGCAGCCTCAAAACCAAAGCTCACATCAGAAAATTCATTACAAACCATGATAAATAAGGGAAATGTGAAAAAGCCAAAGAAATGCAAGAGTCCTTTGTGATATTTGGCTGGATTTAGACACAAGGAAACTGGCTGTTTCAGGATTCATCCCACCCTTAAACAGACTGACTTTGGAATTCTGATTGAATTCACCTCAAAATTGCACTCACACTCAATTTGGAGGAAATTAGTATCTGTCCCCTCGGCAGAAGGAGTCCAAGTCATTTTCCAAAACACAGAAACTCATCTTGATTGTATTGTCTGTACAGTTCTAAACATGAAAGGCCAATTTGCTTTGTTTTTTTTTTTTTTTCTTTCATAATGGCTACTCTGTCAAAATCTTGCTTGTATTGCATCAGAATACAAAATTTGGGAATAAGAAGGCAAAACTAACTCAGACCCAGAAAACATTTAGGATATTGCCACTCAAGAATCCACAAATCAGCTGAGGCACCCAAAACGATGACAGCAAGCCAGAATTGGAGCAGGCCAACAGCTGTGCCCTGATTGAAAATCAACCTTCCTCTGGTGCCCTGAACTGAATATGCAAGCTTAAAACCAAAGCTCACATCAGAAAACTCATTACAAACCATGATACATAAGAAAAATGAGAAAAAAGCCAAAGAAACGCAAGAATCCATAATGATATTGGGCTTGATTTAGTCAAAAGGAAACCGGCTATTCCCAGATTCATCCACCCCTCCAGCTGACTGCCTGTGGAATTCTGACGGAATTATCCGGAAAATCGCAGGGAAACTCAGTTTGGAGGCAATTAATATCTGTCACCTCAGCCAAAGTGTCCCATTTTATTTTCCAAAACACAAAAACTCACCTTGGTCGTATTACCTGTGGATTTCTAAGCTTCAAACGCCTATTTATTGTGTTTTTTTTTTTTTTATGGCAAAATGGCAAGTCTGTCCAAACTCTTTTTTGTATTGGGTCAGAATACAAAATTTTGGAAGGAAGAAGGAAAACCAACTCAGATGAACAAAACATTTAGGAAATTGATGCTCAAGAAACCTCAAATCGGCGGAGGCAACCAAAACAATGACAGTAAGCCAGAATTGGAGTAACCCAGCAGCTGTGCCCTGATTGAATAAGAACCTTCCTCTTGTGCCCTGAACTCCATATGCCAGCCTCAAAACCGAAGCTCACATCAGAAAATTCATTACAAACCATGATAAATCAGAAAAATGAGACAAAAGCCAAAGAAATGCAAGAATCCATAATGATGTTGGAATGGATTTAGTTTCAAGGAAACCGGCTGTTCCCAGATTCATCCACCCCTCCAGCTGACTGCCTGTGGAATTCTGACTGAATTAACCGGAAAATTGCAGTGAAACTCAGTTTGGAGGCAATTAATATATGTCACCTCAGCCAAACTGTTCCATTTGATTTTCCAAAACACAAAAACTCACCTTGGTCATGTTACCTCTGGATTTCTAAGCTTCAAAACCTATTTGTTGTGTTTTTTATTTCATAATGGCCACTCTGCCCAAACTCTTGTTTGTATTGCGTCAGAATACAAAATTTGGGAAGGAAGAAGGCAAAACCAACTCAGACCCAGAAAACATTTAGGAAATTGCCGCTCAAGAAACAAAGGGCCGCTGAGGAACCCAAATCTTTGAAAGCAAGACAGAATTGGAGCAAGCCAACAGCTGTGCCCTGATTGAAAAAGACCATTCCTCCGGTGTCCTGAACTCGATATTGCAACCTCAAAACCAAACCTCAGATCAGAAAATTCATTACAAATCATGATAAATAAGAAAAATCAGAAAAAATCCAAGGAAATGCAGGAGTTCTTAGTGATATTGGGCTTGATTTATTCCCTTGTTAATGGCGGTTTCCAGATTCTTCTATACCTCCCAGCTGAGTGTCTGTGGTTTCTGCTGAATTAATATGAAATTCGCTGTGAAACTCGGTTTGGAGGCAATTAGTATCTGTCACCTCAGCAAAAGTGTTCCATGTCTTTTTACAAAACACAAAATCTCACCTTGGTCGTGTTACCTGTAGCTTTCAAAAGCCTATTTGATGTGTTTTTTATTTCATAATGTCTATTCTGTCCAAAATCTTGCTTGTATTGCGTCAGAATACAAAATTTGGGAAGTAAGAGGACAAAACCATCTGAGACTCAGAAAACGTTTAGGAAATTGCCACTCAAGAAACCTCAAATCGGCGGAGGCACCCAAAACAATGACAGCAAGCCAGAATTGGAGCAAGCCAGCAGCTGTGCCCTGATTGAAAAAGACCATTCCTCCGGTGCCCTGATCTCCATATTGCAGCCTCAAAACCAAAGCTCACATCAGAAAATTCATTACAAACCTTCATACATAAGAAAAATGAGAAAATACCCAAAAATGCAAGAATCCAGAATGATATTGGGCTGGATTTGTTCGCAAGGAAACCGGCTGTTCCCGGATTCATCCAACCCTGCAGCTGACTGCCTGTGGAATTCTGACTGAATTAACCGGAAAATCGCAGTGAAACTCAGTTTGGAAGCAATTAATAACTGTCACCTCAGCTAAAGTGTTCCACTTTATTTTCTAAAACACAAAAACTCACCTCGGTCGTGTTACCTGTAGATTTCTAAGCTTCAAACGCCTATTTGTTGTGTTTTTTATTTCATAATGGCTACTCTGTCCAAACTCTTGTTTGTATTTGGGCAGAATACAAATATTGGGAAGGAATAAAGCAAAACCAACTCAGACCCAGAAAACATTTAGGAAATTGCCGCTCAAGAAACAAAGGGCCGCTGAGGAACCCAAATCTTTGAAAGCAAGACAGAATTGGAGCAAGCCAACAGCTGTGCCCTGATTGAAAAAGACCATTCCTCCGGTGTCCTGAACTCGATATTGCAACCTCAAAACCAAACCTCAGATCAGAAAATTCATTACAAACCATGATAAAAAAGAAAAATCAGAAAAAATCCAAAG
This sequence comes from Oryctolagus cuniculus, assembly GCF_051225735.1. Classification (NCBI taxonomy): domain Eukaryota; kingdom Metazoa; phylum Chordata; class Mammalia; order Lagomorpha; family Leporidae; genus Oryctolagus; species Oryctolagus cuniculus. The sequence continues at coordinate 295,725 of NW_028301686.1, forward strand.
AAATGCAGGAGTTCTTAGTGATATTGGGCTTGATTTATTCCCTTGTTAATGGCTGTTTCCAGATTCTTCTACACCTCCCAGCTGAGTGTCTGTGGTTTCTGACTGAATTAAAATGAAATTCGCTGTGAAACTCGGTTTGGAGGCAATTAATATCTGTCACCTCAGCAAAAGTGTTCCATATCTTTTTACAAAACACAAAATCTCACCTTGGTCGTGTTACCTGTAGCTTTCAAAAGCCTATTTGATGTGTTTTTTATTTCATAATGTCTACTCTGTCCAAAGTCTTGTTTGTATGCCATCAGAAAAGAAAATTTGGGAAGGAAGACGGCAAAACCAACTCAGACCCAGAAAACATTTAGGAAATTGCCAATCAAGAAACCGAAAGTCAGCTGAGGCACCCAAATAAATGGCAGCAAGCCAGAATTGGAGCAAGCTAACAGCTGTGCCCTGTTTTAAAAAGACCATTCTTCCCGTGTCCTGAACTCCATATTGCCGTCTCAAATCCAAAGCTCACATCAGAATATTCATTACAAACCTTGATAATAAGGGAAATGTGAAAAAGTCAAATAAATGCAAGAGTCCTTTGTGATATTTGGCTGGATTTAGACACAAGGAAACTGGCTGTTTCCAGATTCATCAACCCCTTCCACAGACTGACTTTGGAATTCTGATGGAATTCACCTCAAAATCGCACTCACACTCAATTGGAAGGTAATTAGAATCTGTCCCCTCAGCAGAAGTGTTCCAAGTCATTATCCAAAACACAGAAACTCATCTTGGTCTTGTTCCCTGTAGCTTTTGAATCCTGAAAGGGCTTTTTGCCGTATTTTCTTTTTTTTCATAATAGCTACTCTGTCCAAAATCTTGCTTGTATTGCATCAGAATACAAAATTTGGGAAGGAAGACGGCAAAACCAACTCAGACCCAGAAAACATTTAGTAAATTACCACTCAAGTAACCACAAATCGGCTGAAGCACCCAAAACAATGACAGCAAGCCAGAATTGGAGCAAGCCAACAGCTGTGCCCTGATTGAAAAAGAACCATCCTCTTGTGCCCTGAACTCAATATGCCAACCACAAAAACAAAGCGCACATCAGAAAATTCATTACAAACCATCATACATATCAAAAATGAGAAAAAAGCCAAAGAAATGCAAGAATCCATAATGATATTGGGATTGATTTAGTTGTAAGGAATCCGGCTATTCCTGGATTCGTCCACCCCTCGAGGTGACTGCCTAGGCAATTCTCACTGAATTAACCTGAAAATCACAGGGAAACTCAGTTTGGAGGAAATTAATATATGTCTCCTGAGCCAAAGTATTCCATTTTATTTTCCAAAACACAAAAACTCACCTTGGTCGTGTTACCTGTAGATTTCTAAGCTTCAAACGCCTATTTGTTGTGTTTTTATTTCATAATGGCTACTCTGTCCAAACTCTTGTTTGTATTGAGTCAGAATAAAAAATTTGGGAATAAGAAGAAAAAACCGTGTCAGACCCAGAAAACATTTAGGAAATTGCCACTCAAGAAACCTCAAATCGGCGGAGGCACCCAAAACAATGACAGCAAGCCAGAATTAGAGCAAGCCAACAGCTGTGCCCTGATTGAAAAAGAACATTTCTCTTGTGCCCGGAAGTTCTTATTGCAGCCTCAAATCCAAAGCTCACATCAAAAATTCATTACCAACCATGATAAATAAGAAAAAAGAGAAAAAAGCCAAAGAAATGCAAGAATCCATAATGATATTGGGCTTGATTTAGTCGTAAGAAATCTGGCTAGTCCTGGATTCATCCACCCCTCCAGGTGACTGCCTGTGCAATTCTCACTGAATTAACCTGAAAATCACAGTGAAACTCAGTTTGGAGGCAATTAATATCTGTCACCTCAGCCAAAGTGTTCCATTTGATTTTCCAAAACACAAAAACTCACCTTGGTCGTGTTACCTGTAGATTTCTAAGCTTCAAACGCCTATGTGTTGTGTTTTTTATTTCATAATGGCTACTCTGTCCAAACTCTAGTTTATATTGCGTCAGAATACAAAATTTGGGAAGGAAGAAGGCAAAACCAACTCCGACCAAGAAAACATTTAGGAAATTGCCGCTCAAGAAACCAAAAGTCAGCTGAGGCACCCAAAACAAGGACAGCAAGCCAGAATTGGAGCAAGCCAACAGCTGTGCCCTGATTGAAAAAGAACCTTCCTCTTGTGCCCTGAACTCCATATTGCAGCCTCAAAACCAAAGCTCACATCAGAAAATTCATTACAAACCATGATAAATAAGAAAAATGAGAAAAAAGCCAAAGAAATGCAGGAGTTCTTAGTGATATTGGGCTTCATGTATTCCAATGTAAACTGCTGTTTCCAGATTCTTCCACACCTCCCAGCTGAGTGAATGTGTATTCTGACTGAATTAACCTGGAAATCGCAGTGAAACTCACTTTGGAGGGAATTAGAAATTGTCCCCTCAGCAGAAGTGTTCCATGACACTTTCTAAAACACAAAAACTCACCTTGGTCGTGTTACCTATCGATTTCTAAGCTTCAAACGCGTAATGTTGTGTTTTTAATTTCATAATGGCTACTCTGTCCAAACTCTTGTTTGTATTGCGTCAGAATAGAAAATTTGGGAAGGAAGAAGGCAAAACCAACTCAGACCCAGAAAACATTCAGAAAATGTGGATCAAAAAACAACAACGCTGAGGCACCCAAAACCTTTAAAGCAAGACAGAATTGTAGCAAACCAATAGCTGTGCCCTGATTGAAAAAGAACCTTCCTCTTGTGCCCTGAACCCAATATGCCAGCATCAAAACCAAAGCTCACATCAGAAAATTCATTACATACCATGATAAAAAGAAAAATGAGAAAATAGCCAAGGAAATGCAAGAATCCATAATGATATTGGGCTTGATTCAGTCACAACGAAACCGGCTATTCCCAGATTCATCCACCCTTCCAGATGACTGCCTGTGGACTTCTGAATGAATTAACCTGAAAATTGCAGTGAAACTCAGTTTGGAGACTATTAATATCTGTCACCTCAGCCAAAGTGTTCCATTTTATTTTCCAAAACACAAAAACTCACCTTAGTCGTGTTACCTGTAGATTTCTAAGCTTCAAACGCCTATTAGTTGTGCTTTTAATTTCATAATGGCTACTCTGTCTAAACTCTTGTTTATATTTCTTCAGAATACAAAATTTGGGAAGGAAGAAGGCAAAACCAACTCAGAACCAGTAAACATTTAGGAAATTGCCACTGAGGAAACGACAAATTGGCTGAGGCACCCAAACCAATGACAGCAAGCGAGAATTGGAGCAAGGCAACAGCTGTGCCCTGATTGAAAAAGACCATTCCTCAGGTTCCCTGAACTCCATATTGCAGCCTCAAAACCAAAGAACACATCAGCAAATTCATTACAAACCATGATAAATAAGAAAAATGAGAAAATAGACAAAGACATGCAAGAATCCATAATGATATTGGGCTGGATTTAGTCGCAAGGAAACCGGCTGTTCCCGGATTCATCCACCCCTCCAGCTGACTGCCTGTGGAATTCTCACTGAATTCACCTGAAAATCACAGTGAAACTTAGTTTGGAGGCAATTAATATCTGTCACCTCAGCCAAAGTCTTCCATTTCATTTTCCAAAACACAAAACCTCACCTTGGTTGAGTTACCTGTAGATTTCTAAGCTTCCAATGCCTATTTGTTGTGTTTTTTATTTCATAATGGCTACTCTGTCCAAACTCTTGTTTGTATGGCGTCAGAATACAAAATTTGGGAAGAGGGCAAAACCAACTCAGACCCAGAAAACATTTAGGAAATTGCCGCTCAAGTAACCAAAAGTCAGCTGAGGCACCCAAAACAAGCACAGCAAGCCAGAATTGGAGCAAGCCAACAGCTGTGCCCTGATTGAAAAAGAACCTTCCTCTTGTGCCCTGAACTCAATATGCCAGCCTCAAAACTAAAGCTCACATCAGAAATTTCATTACAAACCATGATAAATAAGGGAAATGTGAAAAAGCCAAAGAAATGCAAGAGTCCTTTGTGATATTTGGGTGGATTTAGACAGAAGGAAACTGGCTGTTTAAAGATTCATCCCCCCCTTCCACAGACTGAGTTTGGAATTCTGACTCAATTCACCTCAAAATCGCGCTCACACTCAATTTGGAGGGAATTACTATCTGTCCCCTCAGCAGAAGTGTTCCATGTTATTTTCCAAAACACAGAAACTCATCTTGCTCATGTTGCCTGTAGATTTCTAATCCTGAAAGGG